>NC_083095.1:109939367-110205114 GCF_949774975.1 Lagenorhynchus albirostris | reverse complement strand
AAAGGCTCAGCTTGCCGTGCCAGAACCACATTAGGGCCTGAAGCAATCTTGCGGTGTTGCGGCCAGCTCACAAGAAAGCGAGTTGAAGAAAGGAGCTCAGGGGCACTGTCATTCACAAACCTGCAGAGTTATAAATGACAGCTATCGTCCAAAAATATATTGAAGTAAGGCTGCCAAGAGCACTTGAAAGCGGGGCAGAATTGCAGGAAACCGATTTCAGGAGGTAGACTGGAATTGCATGAAAAGCATAGGAAAAGAGGCAGAACGTCCACAATGATGCACTTGGCCAAAAAGGGCATATGCGTTTTTTCCTGAATATATTCAGGAAAAAACGCATACGCCCTTTTTGGCCAACCAAGCAAGCTTGCAAAGGAAATCTGCACTACAATGAAGTCTCACTGCCCCACGGGCAAAAGGGCCATCTGAAAAAAGTGTAAAATCCAGAAAGGCAGGACAGGCCATGGAGAACTGGGAGCCTTGTTATGCTGATGGGCGGGATGTAAATTGCCAACAGCCACTCTGAAGAAGTGTATGGTGTTTCCTGAAACATCTAAAAAACAAAGCAACAGAGCCTAGGGCACTTCCACTTATGCTCCTATAGCTTAGCGAAATTAAAATAAAAAAGACACAGCCACCCCAAAGTTTGGGACGGCTCTGTTTACAAGAACCTCGTTTATGGTACAAGTTCAATATCACAGAAAGCGAAAAATGAATAAAGAATTTGTGGTACTTACGTACAATGCAATATCACTCAGCTATGAAATCTATGTCATCAGGCCCGTAGCAGCATAATGAGTGGACTCAGGTACGATGATTCTAAGAGAAATAAGTAACACAGAAAAAGAAATATCATAAGGTATCACTAATACACGGAATGTAAACTTGGCTACCCAGGAACTGAATTACAAAACAGAACAGGGTCTCAAATGTAGAAAACCAACTTATGCTTGCTTAAGGGGAAAGGTGAGTTGGGGTGCTGCATAAAACCAGAGATTGAAATTAGCACAGATACCGTTCCATAAGCCAAATATGTAATAGACAAGAGCTACTCCTTCCTCAACGAAGTGGACTCAACACCCCATATTAAACGCCTAAGAATATACCTGACTAGTAAGAATCTTAAAACCTATGGATTTACATGTCTCCGAAAGGGAATCAAGCATGTGTACAGCAGCATAAACGCAGCAGTGATAGTATTGGTGAGGTTCGGTGAGCAAATGCAGACCCTTTGAAGTCATATTGCATGGTACCCATTCCATGGGTCACAACTCTGCAGGTTTAAGGGATTCCTCCTTCAGCTAAAACATGCATGTGGAACCCAGAGTATGATCCACCATGTGATCGGGAAACGTGTTCAAATGTGTCTCAGTTTTCGTCCCCTGGTACTCGGGTGCAACATTCCAGACGCTTTACTAACACTCTCCCCACTTGGAGAGTCAGTGCCTTTAACCTCCTGTTTGGCCCAGTTTGCAATTTCTGCGGGAAATGAACAGGAATAGGGAGAACCAATGAGAGACTAGCTGGAGGTGTCTGGACGGGCAAATTTAACTCTCATTTCCCACCAGGAAGAGGAATTAACCAAAGGCTCAGCTTGCCGTGCCAGAACCACACTAGGGCCTGAAGCAATCTTGCGGTGTTGCGGCCAGCTCACAAGAAAGCGAGTTGAAGAAAGGAGCTCAGGGGCACTGTCATTCACAAACCTGCAGAGTTATAAATGACAGCTATCGTCCAAAAATATATTGAAGTAAGGCTGCCAAGAGCACTTGAAAGCGGGGCAGAATTGCAGGAAACCGATTTCAGGAGGTAGACTGGAATTGCATGAAAAGCATAGGAAAAGAGGCAGAACGTCCACAATGATGCACTTGGCCAAAAAGGGCGTATGCGTTTTTTCCTGAATATATTCAGGAAAAAACGCATACGCCCTTTTTGGCCAACCAAGCAAGCTTGCAAAGGAAATCTGCACTACAATGAAGTCTCAGTGCCCCCCGGGCAAAAGGGCCATCTGAAAAAAGTGTAAAATCCAGAAAGGCAGGACAGGCCATGGAGAACTGGGAGCCTTGTTATGCTGATGGGCGGGATGTAAATTGCCAACAGCCACTCTGGAGAAGTGTATGGTGTTTCCTGAAACATCTAAAAAACAAAGCAACAGAGCCTAGGGCACTTCCACTTATGCTCCTATAGCTTAGGGAAATTCAAATCAAAAAGACACAGCCACCCCAAAGTTTGGGACGGCTCTGTTTACAAGATCCTCGTTTATGGTACAAGTTCAATATCACAGAAAGCGAAAAATGAATAAAGAATTTGTGGTACTTACGTACAATGCAATATCACTCAGCAATGAAATCTATGTCATCAGGCCCATAGCAGCATAATGAGTGGACTCAGGTACGATGATTCTAAGAGAAATAAGTCACACAGAAAAAGAAATATCATAAGGTATCACTAATACACGGAATGTAAACTTGGCTACCCAGGAACTGAATTACAAAACAGAACAGGGTCTCAAATGTAGAAAACCAACTTATGCTTGCTTAAGGGGAAAGGTGAGTTGGGGTGCTGCATAAAACCAGAGATTGAAATTAGCACAGATACCGTTCCATAAGCCAAATATGTAATAGACAAGAGCTACTCCTTGCTCAACGAAGTGGACTCAACACCCCATATTAAATGCCTAAGAATATACCTGACTAGTAAGAATCTTAAAACCTATGGATTTACATGTCTCTGAAAGAGAATCAAGCGTGTGTACAGCAGCATAAATGCAGCAGTGATAGGATTTTGAGGTTCGGTGAGCAAATGCAGACCCTTTGAAGTCATATTGCATGGTACCCATTCCATGGGTCTCAACTCTCCAGGTTTAAGGGATTCTTCCTTCAGCTAAAACATGCATGTGGAACCCAGAGTATGATCCACCGTGTGATCGGGAAACGTGTTCAAATATGTCTCAGTTTAAGTCCCCTGGTACTCGGGTGCAACATTCCAGATGCTTTACTAACACTCTCCCCACTTGGAGAGTCAGTGCCTTTAACCTCCTGTTTGGCCCAGTTTGCAATTTCTGCGGGAAATGAACAGGAATAGGGAGAACCAATGAGAGAGTAGCTGGAGGTGTCTGGACGGGCAAATTTAACTCTCATTTCCCACCAGGAAGAGGAATTAACCAAAGGCTCAGCTTGCCGTGCCAGAACCACACTAGGGCCTGAAGCAATCTTGCGGTGTTGCGGCCAGCTCACAAGAAAGCGAGTTGAAGAAAGGAGCTCATGGGCACTGTCATTCACAAACCTGCAGAGTTATAAATGACAGCTATCGTCCAAAAATATATTGAAGTAAGGCTGCCAAGAGCACTTGAAAGCGGGGCAGAATTTCAGGAAACCGATTTCAGGAGGTAGACTGGAATTGCATGAAAAGCATAGGAAAAGACGCAGAACGTCCACAATGATGCACTTGGCCAAAAAGGGCGTATGCGTTTTTTCCTGAATATATTCAGGAAAAAACGCATACGCCCTTTTTGGCCAACCAAGCAAGCTTGCAAAGGAAATCTGCACTACAATGAAGTCTCACTGCCCCCCGGGCAAAAGGGCCATCTGAAAAAAGTGTAAAATCCAGAAAGGCAGGACAGGCCATGGAGAACTGGGAGCCTTGTTATGCTGATGGGCGGGATGTAAATTGCCAACAGCCACTCTGAAGAAGTGTATGGTGTTTCCTGAAACATCTAAAAAACAAAGCAACAGAGCCTAGGGCACTTCCACTTATGCTCCTATAGCTTAGCGAAATTAAAATCAAAAAGACACAGCCACCCCAAAGTTTGGGACGGCTCTGTTTACAAGAACCTCGTTTATGGTACAAGTTCATTATCACAGAAAGCGAAAAATGAATAAAGAATTTGTGGTACTTACGTACAATGCAATATCACTCAGCAATGAAATCTATGTCATCAGGCCCGTAGCAGCATAATGAGTGGATTCAGGTACGATGATTCTAAGTGAAATATGTCACACAGAAAAAGAAATATCATAAGGTATCACTAATACACGGAATGTAAACTTGGCTACCCAGGAACTGAATTACAAAACAGAACAGGGTCTCAAATGTAGAAAACCAACTTATGCTTGCTTAAGGGGAAAGGTGAGTTGGGGTGCTGCATAAAACCAGAGATTGAAATTAGCACAGATACCGTTCCATAAGCCAAATATGTAATAGACAAGAGCTACTCCTTCCTCAACGAAGTGGACTCAACACCCCATATTAAACGCCTAAGAATATACCTGACTAGTAAGAATCTTAAAACCTATGGATTTACATGTCTCCGAAAGGGAATCAAGCATGTGTACAGCAGCATAAACGCAGCAGTCATAGTATTGGTGAGGTTCGGTGAGCAAATGCAGACCCTTTGAAGTCATATTGCATGGTACCCATTCCATGGGTCACAACTCTGCAGGTTTAAGGGATTCCTCCTTCAGCTAAAACATGCATGTGGAACCCAGAGTATGATCCACCATGTGATCGGGAAACGTGTTCAAATGTGTCTCAGTTTTCGTCCCCTGGTACTCGGGTGCAACATTCCAGACGCTTTACTAACACTCTCCCCACTTGGAGAGTCAGTGCCTTTAACCTCCTGTTTGGCCCAGTTTGCAATTTCTGCGGG
Organism: Lagenorhynchus albirostris; assembly: GCF_949774975.1. Lineage (NCBI taxonomy): Eukaryota > Metazoa > Chordata > Mammalia > Artiodactyla > Delphinidae > Lagenorhynchus > Lagenorhynchus albirostris. Next base: position 110,200,472 of record NC_083095.1, on the reverse strand, counting down.
AAATGAACAGGAATAGGGAGAACCAATGAGAGACTAGCTGGAGGTGTCTGGACGGGCAAATTTAACTCTCATTTCCCACCAGGAAGAGGAATTAACCAAAGGCTCAGCTTGCCGTGCCAGAACCACACTAGGGCCTGAAGCAATCTTGCGGTGTTGCGGCCAGCTCACAAGAAAGCGAGTTGAAGAAAGGAGCTCAGGGGCACTGTCATTCACAAACCTGCAGAGTTATAAATGACAGCTATCGTCCAAAAATATATTGAAGTAAGGCTGCCAAGAGCACTTGAAAGCGGGGCAGAATTGCAGGAAACCGATTTCAGGAGGTAGACTGGAATTGCATGAAAAGCATAGGAAAAGAGGCAGAACGTCCACAATGATGCACTTGGCCAAAAAGGGCGTATGCGTTTTTTCCTGAATATATTCAGGAAAAAACGCATACGCCCTTTTTGGCCAACCAAGCAAGCTTGCAAAGGAAATCTGCACTACAATGAAGTCTCAGTGCCCCCCGGGCAAAAGGGCCATCTGAAAAAAGTGTAAAATCCAGAAAGGCAGGACAGGCCATGGAGAACTGGGAGCCTTGTTATGCTGATGGGCGGGATGTAAATTGCCAACAGCCACTCTGGAGAAGTGTATGGTGTTTCCTGAAACATCTAAAAAACAAAGCAACAGAGCCTAGGGCACTTCCACTTATGCTCCTATAGCTTAGGGAAATTCAAATCAAAAAGACACAGCCACCCCAAAGTTTGGGACGGCTCTGTTTACAAGATCCTCGTTTATGGTACAAGTTCAATATCACAGAAAGCGAAAAATGAATAAAGAATTTGTGGTATTTATGTACAATGCAATATCACTCAGCAATGAAATCTATGTCATCAGGCCCGTAGCACCATAATGAGTGGATTCAGATACGATGATTCTAAGAGAAATAAGTCACACAGGAAAAGAAACATCATAAGATATCACTAATACACGGAATGTAAACTTGGCTACCCAGGAACTGAATTACAAAACAGAACAGGGTCTCAAATGTAGAAAACCAACTTATGCTTCCTTAAGGGGAAAGGTGAGTTGGGGTGCTGCATAAAACAAGAGATTGAAATTAGCACAGATACCGTTCCATAAGCCAAATATGTAATAGACAAGAGCTACTCCTTGCTCAACGAAGTGGACTCAACACCCCATATTAAATGCCTAAAAATATACCTGAATAGTAAGGAACTTAAAACCTATGGATTTATATATCTCCGAAAAGGAATCAAGCATGTGTACAGCAGCATAAACGCAGCAGTGATAGGATTGGTGAGTTTCGGTGAGCAAATGCAGACCCTTTGAAGTCATATTGCATGGTACACATTCCAGGGTCCACAACTCTCCAGGTGTAAGGGATTCCTCCTTCAGCTAAAACATGCATGTGGATCCCAGAGTATGATCCACCGTGTGATTGGGAAACGTGTTCAAATGTGTCTCAGTTTTCGTCCCCTGTTACTCGGGTGCAACATTCCAGATGCTTTACTAACACTCTCCCCACTTGGAGAGTCAGTGCCTTTAACCTCCTGTTTGGCCCAGTTTGCAACTTCTGCCGGAAATGAACAGGAATAGGGAGAACCAATGAGAGACTAGCTGGAGGTGTCTGGACGGGCAAATTTAAGTCTCATTTCCCACCAGGAAGAGGAATTAACCAAAGGCTCAGCTTGCCGTGCCGGAAACACCCTAGGGCATGAAACAATCTTGCGGTGTTGCGGCCTGCTCACAAGAAAACGAGTTGAACAAAGGAGCTCAGGGGCACTGTAATTCACAAACCTGCAGAGTTATAAATGACAGCTATCGTCCAAAAATATATGGAAGGAAGGCTGCCAAGAGGACTTGAAAGCGGGGCAGAATTGCAGGACACCGATTTCAGGAGGTAGACTGGAATTGCATGAAAAGCATAGGAAAAGAGGCAGAACGTCCACAATGATGCACTTGGCCAAAAAGGGCGTATGCGTTTTATCCTGAATATATTCAGGAAAAAACGCATACGCCCTTTTTGGCCAACCAAGCAAGCTTGCAAAGGAAATCTGCACTACAATGAAGTCTCACTGCCCCCCGGGCAAAAGGGCCATCTGAAAAAAGTGTAAAATCCAGAAAGGCAGGACAGGCCATGGAGAACTGGGAGCCTTGTTATGCTGATGGGTGGGATGTAAATTGCCAACAGCCACTCTGGAGAAGTGTATGGTGTTCTTGAAACATCTAAAAAACAAAGCAACAGAGCCTAGGGCACTTCCACTTATGCTCCTATAGCTTAGGGAAATTCAAATCAAAAAGACACAGCCACCCCAAAGTTTGGGACGGCTCTGTTTACAAGAACCTCGTTTATGGTACAAGTTAAATATCACAGAAAGCGAAAAATGAATAAAGAATTTGTGGTACTTACGTACAATGCAATATCATTCAGCAATGAAATCTATGTCATCAGGCCTGTAGCAGCATAATGAGAGGACTCAGGTACGATGACTCTAAGAGAAATAAGTCACACAGAAAAAGAAATATCATAAGGTATCACTAATACACGGAATGTAAACTTGGCTACCCAGGAACTGAATTACAAAACAGAACAGGGTCTCAAATGTAGAAAACCAACTTATGCTTGCTTAAGGGAAAGGTGAGTTGGGGTGCTGCATGAAACCAGAGATTGAAATTAGAACAGATACCGTTCCATAAGCCAAATATGTAATAGACAAGAGCTACTCCTTCCTCAACGAAGTGGACACAACACCCCATATTAAACGCCTAAGAATATACCTGACTAGTAAGAATCTTAAAACCTATGGATTTACATGACTCTGAAAGAGAATCAAGCATGTGTACAGCAGCATAAATGCAGCAGTGATAGGATTGGTGAGGTTCACTGAGCAATTGCAGACCCTTTGAAGTCATATAGCATGGTACCCATTCCATGGGTCTCAACTCTCCAGGTTTAAGGGATTCTTCCTTCAGCTAAAACATGCATGTGGAACCCAGAGTATGATCCACCGTGTGATCGGGAAACGTGTTCAAATGAGTCTCAGTTTTCGTCCCCTGGTACTCGGGTGCAACATTCCAGACGCTTTACTAACACTCTCCCCACTTGGAGAGTCAGTGCCTTTAACCTCCTGTTTGGCCCAGTTTGCAATTTCTGCGGGAAATGAACAGGAATAGGGAGAACCAATGAGAGACTAGCTGGAGGTGTCTGGACGGGCAAATTTAACTCTCATTTCCCACCAGGAAGAGGAATTAACCAAAGGCTCAGCTTGCCGTGCCGGAACCACACTAGGGCCTGAAGCAATCTTGCGGTTTTGCGGCCAGCTCACAAGAAAGCGAGTTGAAGAAAGGAGCTCAGGGGCACTGTCATTCACAAACCTGCAGAGTTATAAATGACAGCTATCGTCCAAAAATATATTGAAGTAAGGCTGCCAAGAGCACTTGAAAGCGGGGCAGAATTGCAGGAAACCGATTTCAGGAGGTAGACTGGAATTGCATGAAAAGCATAGGAAAAGAGGCAGAACGTCCACAATGATGCACTTGGCCAAAAAGGGCGTATGCGTTTTTTCCTGAATATATTCAGGAAAAAACGCATACGCCCTTTTTGGCCAACCAAGCAAGCTTGCAAAGGAAATCTGCACTACAATGAAGTCTCACTGCCCCACGGGCAAAAGGGCCATCTGAAAAAGGTGTAAAATCCAGAAAGGCAGGACAGGCCATGGAGAACTGGGAGCCTTGTTATGCTGATGGGCGGGATGTAAATTGCCTACAGCCACTCTGGAGAAGTGTATGGTGTTTCCTGAAACATCTAAAAAACAAAGCAACAGAGCCTAGGGCACTTCCACTTATGCTCCTATAGCTTAGGGAAATTAAAATCAAAAAGACACAGCCACCCCAAAGTTTGGGACGGCTCTGTTTACAAGAACCTCGTTTATGGTACAAGTTCAATATCACAGAAAGCGAAAAATGAATAAAGAATTTGTGGTACTTACGTACAATGCAATACCACTCAGCAATGAAATCTATGTCATCAGGCCCATAGCAGCATAATGAGTGGATTCAGATACGATGATTCTAAGTGAAATATGTCACACAGAAAAAGAAATATCATAAGGTATCACTAATACACGGAATGTAAACTTGGCTACCCAGGAACTGAATTACAAAACAGAACAGGGTCTCAGATGTAGAAAACCAACTTATGCTTGCTTAAGGGGAAAGGTGAGTTGGGGTGCTGCATAAAACAAGAGATTGAAATTAGCACAGATACCGTTCCATAAGCCAAATATGTAATAGACAAGAGCTACACCTTCCTCAACGAAGTGGACTCAACACCCCATATTAAACGCCTAAGAATATACCTGACTAGTAAGAATCTTAAAACCTATGGATTTACATGTCTCTGAAAGAGAGTCAAGCGTGTGTACAGCAGCATAAATGCAGCAGTGATAGAATTGGTGAGTTTCGGTGAGCAAATGCAGACCCTTTGAAGTCATATTGCATGGTACCCATTCCATGGGTCACAACTCTCCAGGTTGAAGGGATTCTTCCTTCAGCTAAAACATGCATGTGGAACCCAGAGTATGATCCACCGTGTGATTGGGAAACGTGTTCAAATGTGTCTCAGTTTTCGTCCCCTGCTACTCGGGTACAACACTCCAGACGCTTTACTAACACTCTCCCCACTTGGAGAGTCAGTGCCTTTAACGTCCTGTTTGGCCCAGTTTGTAATTTCTGCGGGAAATGAACAGGAATAGGGAAAACCAATGAGAGACTAGCTGGAGGTGTCTGGACGGGCAAATTTAACTCTCATTTCCCACCAGGAAGAGGAATTAACCAAAGGCTCAGCTTGCCGTGCCGGAACCACACTAGGGCCTGAAGCAATCTTGCGGTGTTGCGGCCAGCTCACAAGAAAGCGAGTTGAACGAAGGAGCTCAGGGGCACTGTCATTCACAAACCTGCAGAGTTATAAATGACAGCTATCGTCCAAAAATATATTGAAGTAAGGCTGCCAAGAGCACTTGAAAGCGGGGCAGAATTGCAGGAAACCGATTTCAGGAGGTAGACTGGAATTGCATGAAAAGCATAGGAAAAGAGGCAGAACGTCCACAATGATGCACTTGGCCAAAAAGGGCGTATGCGTTTTTTCCTGAATATATTCAGGAAAAAACGCATACGCCCTTTTTGGCCAACCAAGCAAGCTTGCAAAGGAAATCTGCACTACAATGAAGTCTCACTGCCCCCCGGGCAAAAGGGCCATCTGAGAAAGGTGTAAAATCCAGAAAGGCAGGACAGGCCATGGAGAACTGGGAGCCTTGTTATGCTGATGGGCGGGATGTAAATTGCCAACAGCCACTCTGGAGAAGTGTATGGTGTTTCCTGAAACATCTAAAAAACAAAGCAACAGAGCCTAGGGCACTTCCACTTATGCTCCTATAGCTTAGGGAAATTCAAATCAAAAAGACACAGCCACCCCAATATTTGGGACGGCTCTGTTTACAAGAACCTCGTTTATGGTACAAGTTCAATATCACAGAAAGCGAAAAATGAATAAAGAATTTGTGGTACTTACGTACAATGCAATATCACTCAGCAATGAAATCTATGTCATCAGGCCCGTAGCAGCATAATGAGTGGACTCAGGTACGATGATTCTAAGAGAAATAAGTAACACAGAAAAAGAAATATCATAAGGTATCACTAATACACGGAATGTAAACTTGGCTACCCAGGAACTGAATTACAAAACAGAACAGGGTCTCAAATGTAGAAAACCAACTTATGCTTGCTTAAGGGGAAAGGTGAGTTGGGGTGCTGCATAAAACCAGAGATTGAAATTAGCACAGATACCGTTCCATAAGCCAAATATGTAATAGACAAGAGCTACTCCTTCCTCAACGAAGTGGACTCAACACCCCATATTAAACGCCTAAGAATATACCTGACTAGTAAGAATCTTAAAACCTATGGATTTACATGTCTCTGAAAGAGAATCAAGCGTGTGTACAGCAGCATAAATGCAGCAGTGATAGGATTTTGAGGTTCGGTGAGCAAATGCAGACCCTTTGAAGTCATATTGCATGGTACCCATTCCATGGGTCTCAACTCTCCAGGTTTAAGGGATTCTTCCTTCAGCTAAAACATGCATGTGGAACCCAGAGTATGATCCACCGTGTGATCGGGAAACGTGTTCAAATATGTCTCAGTTTAAGTCCCCTGGTACTCGGGTGCAACATTCCAGATGCTTTACTAACACTCTCCCCACTTGGAGAGTCAGTGCCTTTAACCTCCTGTTTGGCCCAGTTTGCAATTTCTGCGGGAAATGAACAGGAATAGGGAGAACCAATGAGAGAGTAGCTGGAGGTGTCTGGACGGGCAAATTTAACTCTCATTTCCCACCAGGAAGAGGAATTAACCAAAGGCTCAGCTTGCCGTGCCAGAACCACACTAGGGCCTGAAGCAATCTTGCGGTGTTGCGGCCAGCTCACAAGAAAGCGAGTTGAAGAAAGGAGCTCATGGGCACTGTCATTCACAAACCTGCAGAGTTATAAATGACAGCTATCGTCCAAAAATATATTGAAGTAAGGCTGCCAAGAGCACTTGAAAGCGGGGCAGAATTGCAGGAAACCGATTTCAGGAGGTAGACTGGAATTGCATGAAAAGCATAGGAAAAGAGGCAGAACGTCCACAATGATGCACTTGGCCAAAAAGGGCGTATGCGTTTTTTCCTGAATATATTCAGGAAAAAACGCATACGCCCTTTTTGGCCAACCAAGCAAGCTTGCAAAGGAAATCTGCACTACAATGAAGTCTCACTGCCCCACGGGCAAAAGGGCCATCTGAAAAAGGTGTAAAATCCAGAAAGGCAGGACAGGCCATGGAGAACTGGGAGCCTTGTTATGCTGATGGGCGGGATGTAAATTGCCTACAGCCACTCTGGAGAAGTGTATGGTGTTTCCTGAAACATCTAAAAAACAAAGCAACAGAGCCTAGGGCACTTCCACTTATGCTCCTATAGCTTAGGGAAATTCAAATCAAAAAGACACAGCCACCCCAAAGTTTGGGACGGCTCTGTTTACAAGAACCTCGTTTATGGTACAAGTTCATTATCACAGAAAGCGAAAAATGAATAAAGAATTTGTGGTACTTACGTACAATGCAATATCACTCAGCAATGAAATCTCTGTCATCAGGCCGGTAGCAGCATAAGGAGTGGATTCAGGTACGATGATTCTAAGTGAAATATGTCACACAGAAAAAGAAATATCATAAGGTATCACTAATACACGGAATGTAAACTTGGCTACACAGGAACTGAATTACAAAACAGAACAGGGTCTCAAATGTAGAAAACCAACTTATGCTTGCTTAAGGGAAAGGTGAGTTGGGGTGCTGCATAAAACCAGAGATTGAAATTAGCACAGATACCGTTCCATAAGCCAAATATGTAATAGACAAGAGCTACTCCTTGCTCAACGAAGTGGACTCAACACCCCATATTAAACGCCTAAGAATATACCTGACTAGTAAGAATCTTAAAACCTATGGATTTACATGTCTCTGAAAGAGAGTCAAGCGTATGTACAGCAGCATAAATGCAGCAGTGATAGAATTGGTGAGTTTCGGTGAGCAAATGCAGACCCTTTGAAGTCATATTGCATGGTACCCATTCCATGGGTCACAACTCTCCAGGTTGAAGGGATTCTTCCTTCAGCTAAAACATGCATGTGGAACCCAGAGTATGATCCACCGTGTGATTGGGAAAAGTATTCAAATGTGTCTCAGTTTTCGTCCCCTGCTACTCGGGTACAACACTCCAGACGCTTTACTAACACTCTCCCCACTTGGAGAGTCAGTGCCTTTAACGTCCTGTTTGGCCCAGTTTGCAATTTCTGCGGGAAATGAACAGGAATAGGGAAAACCAATGAGAGACTAGCTGGAGGTGTCTGGACCGGCAAATTTAACTCTCATTTCCCACCAGGAAGAGGAATTAACCAAAGGCTCAGCTTGCCGTGCCGGAACCACACTAGGGCCTGAAGCAATCTTGCGGTGTTGCGGCCAGCTCACAAGAAAGCGAGTTGAACAAAGGAGCTCAGGGGCACTGTCATTCACAAACCTGCAGAGTTATAAATGACAGCTATCGTCCAAAAATATATTGAAGTAAGGCTGCCAAGAGCACTTGAAAGCGGGGCAGAATTGCAGGAAACCGATTTCAGGAGGTAGACTGGAATTGCATGAAAAGCATAGGAAAAGAGGCAGAACGTCCACAATGATGCACTTGGCCAAAAAGGGCGTATGCGTTTTTTCCTGAATATATTCAGGAAAAAACGCATACGCCCTTTTTGGCCAACCAAGCAAGCTTGCAAAGGAAATCTGCACTACAATGAAGTCTCACTGCCCCCCGGGCAAAAGGGCCATCTGAAAAAGGTGTAAAATCCAGAAAGGCAGGACAGGCCATGGAGAACTGGGAGCCTTGTTATGCTGATGGGCGGGATGTAAATTGCCAACAGCCACTCTGGAGAAGTGTATGGTGTTTCCTGAAACATCTAAAAAACAAAGCAACAGAGCCTAGGGCACTTCCACTTATGCTCCTATAGCTTAGGGAAATTAAAATCAAAAAGACACAGCCACCCCAAAGTTTGGGACGGCTCTGTTTACAAGAACCTCGTTTATGGTACAAGTTCAATATCACAGAAAGCGAAAAATGAATAAAGAATTTGTGGTACTTACGTACAATGCAATATCACTCAGCAATGAAATCTATGTCATCAGGCCCATAGCAGCATAATGAGTGGACTCAGGTACGATGATTCTAAGAGAAATAAGTCACACAGAAAAAGAAATATCATAAGGTATCACTAATACACGGAATGTAAACTTGGCTACCCAGGAACTGAATTACAAAACAGAACAGGGTCTCAAATGTAGAAAACCAACTTATGCTTGCTTAAGGGGAAAGGTGAGTTGGGGTGCTGCATAAAACCAGAGATTGAAATTAGCACAGATACCGTTCCATAAGCCAAATATGTAATAGACAAGAGCTACTCCTTCCTCAACGAAGTGGACTCAACACCCCATATTAAACGCCTAAGAATATACCTGACTAGTAAGAATCTTAAAACCTATGGATTTACATGTCTCTGAAAGAGAATCAAGCGTGTGTACAGCAGCATAAATGCAGCAGTGATAGGATTGGTGAGGTTCGGTGAGCAAATGCAGACCCTTTGAAGTCATATTGCATGGTACCCATTCCATGGGTCTCAACTCTCCAGGTTTAAGGGATTCTTCCTTCAGCTAAAACATGCATGTGGAACCCAGAGTATGATCCACCGTGTGATCGGGAAACGTGTTCAAATATGTCTCAGTTTAAGTCCCCTGGTACTCGGGTGCAACATTCCAGATGCTTTACTAACACTCTCCCCACTTGGAGAGTCAGTGCCTTTAACCTCCTGTTTGGCCCAGTTTGCAATTTCTGCGGGAAATGAACAGGAATAGGGAGAACCAATGAGAGAGTAGCTGGAGGTGTCTGGACGGGCAAATTTAACTCTCATTTCCCACCAGGAAGAGGAATTAACCAAAGGCTCAGCTTGCCGTGCCAGAACCACACTAGGGCCTGAAGCAATCTTGCGGTGTTGCGGCCAGCTCACAAGAAAGCGAGTTGAAGAAAGGAGCTCAGGGGCACTGTCATTCACAAACCTGCAGAGTTATAAATGACAGCTATCGTCCAAAAATATATTGAAGTAAGGCTGCCAAGAGCACTTGAAAGCGGGGCAGAATTGCAGGAAACCGATTTCAGGAGGTAGACTGGAATTGCATGAAAAGCATAGGAAAAGAGGCAGAACGTCCACAATGATGCACTTGGCCAAAAAGGGCGTATGCGTTTTTTCCTGAATATATTCAGGAAAAAACGCATACGCCCTTTTTGGCCAACCAAGCAAGCTTGCAAAGGAAATCTGCACTACAATGAAGTCTCACTGCCCCACGGGCAAAAGGGCCATCTGAAAAAAGTGTAAAATCCAGAAAGGCAGGACAGGCCATGGAGAACTGGGAGCCTTGTTATGCTGATGGGCGGGATGTAAATTGCCAACAGCCACTCTGAAGAAGTGTATGGTGTTTCCTGAAACATCTAAAAAACAAAGCAACAGAGCCTAGGGCACTTCCACTTATGCTCCTATAGCTTAGGGAAATTCAAATCAAAAAGACACAGCCACCCCAAAATTTGGGACAGCTCTGTTTACAAGAACCTCGTTTATGGTACAAGTTCAATATCACAGAAAGCGAAAAATGAATAAAGAATTTGTGGTACTTACGTACAATGCAATATCACTCAGCAATGAAATCTATGTCATCAGGCCCGTAGCAGCATAATGAGTGGACTCAGGTACGATGATTCTAAGAGAAATAAGTAACACAGAAAAAGAAATATCATAAGGTATCACTAATACACGGAATGTAAACTTGGCTACCCAGGAACTGAATTACAAAACAGAACAGGGTCTCAAATGTAGAAAACCAACTTATGCTTGCTTAAGGGGAAAGGTGAGTTGGGGTGCTGCATAAAACCAGAGATTGAAATTAGCACAGATACCGTTCCATAAGCCAAATATGTAATAGACAAGAGCTACTCCTTCCTCAACGAAGTGGACTCAACACCCCATATTAAACGCCTAAGAATATACCTGACTAGTAAGAATCTTAAAACCTATGGATTTACATGTCTCTGAAAGAGAATCAAGCATGTGTACAGCAGCATAAATGCAGCAGTGATAGGATTGTTGAGGTTCGGTGAGCAAATGCAGACCCTTTGAAGTCATATTGCATGGTACCCATTCCATGGGTCTCAACTCTCCAGGTTTAAGGGATTCTTCCTTCAGCTAAAACATGCATGTGGAACCCAGAGTATGATCCACCGTGTGATCGGGAAACGTGTTCAAATATGTCTCAGTTTAAGTCCCCTGGTACTCGGGTGCAACATTCCAGACGCTTTACTAACACTCTCCCCACTTGGAGAGTCAGTGCCTTTAACGTCGTGTTTTGCCGAGTTTGCAATTTCTGCGGGAAATGAACAGGAATAGGGAGAACCAATGAGAGACTAGCTGGAGGTGTCTGGACGGGCAAATTTAACTCTCATTTCCCACCAGGAAGAGGAATTAACCAAAGGCTCAGCTTGCCGTGCCGGAACCACACTAGGGCCTGAAGCAATCTTGCGGTGTTGCGGCCAGCTCACAAGAAAGCGAGTTGAAGAAAGGAGCTCAGGGGCACTGTCATTCACAAACCTGCAGAGTTATAAATGACAGCTATCGTCCAAAAATATATTGAAGTAAGGCTGCCAAGAGCACTTGAAAGCGGGGCAGAATTGCAGGAAACCGATTTCAGGAGGTAGACTGGAATTGCATGAAAAGCATAGGAAAAGAGGCAGAACGTCCACAATGATGCACTTGGCCAAAAAGGGCGTATGCGTTTTTTCCTGAATATATTCAGGAAAAAACGCATACGCCCTTTTTGGCCAACCAAGCAAGCTTGCAAAGGAAATCTGCACTACAATGAAGTCTCACTGCCCCACGGGCAAAAGGGCCATCTGAAAAAGGTGTAAAATCCAGAAAGGCAGGACAGGCCATGGAGAACTGGGAGCCTTGTTATGCTGATGGGCGGGATGTAAATTGCCTACAGCCACTCTGGAGAAGTGTATGGTGTTTCCTGAAACATCTAAAAAACAAAGCAACAGAGCCTAGGGCACTTCCACTTATGCTCCTATAGCTTAGGGAAATTAAAATCAAAAAGACACAGCCACCCCAAAGTTTGGGACGGCTCTGTTTACAAGAACCTCGTTTATGGTACAAGTTCATTATCACAGAAAGCGAAAAATGAATAAAGAATTTGTGGTACTTACGTACAATGCAATATCACTCAGCAATGAAATCTATGTCATCAGGCCCGTAGCAGCATAATGAGTGGATTCAGGTACGATGATTCTAAGTGAAATATGTCACACAGAAAAAGAAATATCATAAGGTATCACTAATACACGGAATGTAAACTTGGCTACACAGGAACTGAATTACAAAACAGAACAGGGTCTCAAATGTAGAAAACCAACTTATGCTTGCTTAAGGGAAAGGTGAGTTGGGGTGCTGCATAAAACCAGAGATTGAAATTAGCACAGATACCGTTCCATAAGCCAAATATGTAATAGACAAGAGCTACTCCTTGCTCAACGAAGTGGACTCAACACCCCATATTAAACGCCTAAGAATATACCTGACTAGTAAGAATCTTAAAACCTATGGATTTACATGTCTCTGAAAGAGAGTCAAGCGTATGTACAGCAGCATAAATGCAGCAGTGATAGAATTGGTGAGTTTCGGTGAGCAAATGCAGACCCTTTGAAGTCATATTGCATGGTACCCATTCCATGGGTCACAACTCTCCAGGTTGAAGGGATTCTTCCTTCAGCTAAAACATGCATGTGGAACCCAGAGTATGATCCACCGTGTGATTGGGAAAAGTATTCAAATGTGTCTCAGTTTTCGTCCCCTGCTACTCGGGTACAACACTCCAGACGCTTTACTAACACTCTCCCCACTTGGAGAGTCAGTGCCTTTAACGTCCTGTTTGGCCCAGTTTGCAATTTCTGCGGGAAATGAACAGGAATAGGGAAAACCAATGAGAGACTAGCTGGAGGTGTCTGGACCGGCAAATTTAACTCTCATTTCCCACCAGGAAGAGGAATTAACCAAAGGCTCAGCTTGCCGTGCCGGAACCACACTAGGGCCTGAAGCAATCTTGCGGTGTTGCGGCCAGCTCACAAGAAAGCGAGTTGAACAAAGGAGCTCAGGGGCACTGTCATTCACAAACCTGCAGAGTTATAAATGACAGCTATCGTCCAAAAATATATTGAAGTAAGGCTGCCAAGAGCACTTGAAAGCGGGGCAGAATTGCAGGAAACCGATTTCAGGAGGTAGACTGGAATTGCATGAAAAGCATAGGAAAAGAGGCAGAACGTCCACAATGATGCACTTGGCCAAAAAGGGCGTATGCGTTTTTTCCTGAATATATTCAGGAAAAAACACATACGCCCTTTTTGGCCAACCAAGCAAGCTTGCAAAGGAAATCTGCACTACAATGAAGTCTCACTGCCCCCCGGGCAAAAGGGCCATCTGAAAAAGGTGTAAAATCCAGAAAGGCAGGACAGGCCATGGAGAACTGGGAGCCTTGTTATGCTGATGGGCGGGATGTAAATTGCCAACAGCCACTCTGGAGAAGTGTATGGTGTTTCCTGAAACATCTAAAAAACAAAGCAACAGAGCCTAGGGCACTTCCACTTATGCTCCTATAGCTTAGGGAAATTCAAATCAAAAAGACACAGCCACCCCAAAGTTTGGGACGGCTCTGTTTACAAGAACCTCGTTTATGGTACAAGTTCAATATCACAGAAAGCGAAAAATGAATAAAGAATTTGTGGTACTTACGTACAATGCAATATCACTCAGCAATGAAATCTATGTCATCAGGCCCATAGCAGCATAATGAGTGGACTCAGGTACGATGATTCTAAGAGAAATAAGTCACACAGAAAAAGAAATATCATAAGGTATCACTAATACACGGAATGTAAACTTGGCTACCCAGGAACTGAATTACAAAACAGAACAGGGTCTCAAATGTAGAAAACCAACTTATGCTTGCTTAAGGGGAAAGGTGAGTTGGGGTGCTGCATAAAACCAGAGATTGAAATTAGCACAGATACCGTTCCATAAGCCAAATATGTAATAGACAAGAGCTACTCCTTCCTCAACGAAGTGGACTCAACACCCCATATTAAACGCCTAAGAATATACCTGACTAGTAAGAATCTTAAAACCTATGGATTTACATGTCTCTGAAAGAGAATCAAGCATGTGTACAGCAGCATAAATGCAGCAGTGATAGGATTGGTGAGGTTCGGTGAGCAAATGCAGACCCTTTGAAGTCATATTGCATGGTACCCATTCCATGGGTCTCAACTCTCCAGGTTTAAGGGATTCTTCCTTCAGCTAAAACATGCATGTGGAACCCAGAGTATGATCCACCGTGTGATCGGGAAACGTGTTCAAATATGTCTCAGTTTAAGTCCCCTGGTACTCGGGTGCAACATTCCAGATGCTTTACTAACACTCTCCCCACTTGGAGAGTCAGTGCCTTTAACCTCCTGTTTGGCCCAGTTTGCAATTTCTGCGGGAAATGAACAGGAATAGGGAGAACCAATGAGAGAGTAGCTGGAGGTGTCTGGACGGGCAAATTTAACTCTCATTTCCCACCAGGAAGAGGAATTAACCAAAGGCTCAGCTTGCCGTGCCAGAACCACATTAGGGCCTGAAGCAATCTTGCGGTGTTGCGGCCAGCTCACAAGAAAGCGAGTTGAAGAAAGGAGCTCAGGGGCACTGTCATTCACAAACCTGCAGAGTTATAAATGACAGCTATCGTCCAAAAATATATTGAAGTAAGGCTGCCAAGAGCACTTGAAAGCGGGGCAGAATTGCAGGAAACCGATTTCAGGAGGTAGACTGGAATTGCATGAAAAGCATAGGAAAAGAGGCAGAACGTCCACAATGATGCACTTGGCCAAAAAGGGCATATGCGTTTTTTCCTGAATATATTCAGGAAAAAACGCATACGCCCTTTTTGGCCAACCAAGCAAGCTTGCAAAGGAAATCTGCACTACAATGAAGTCTCACTGCCCCACGGGCAAAAGGGCCATCTGAAAAAAGTGTAAAATCCAGAAAGGCAGGACAGGCCATGGAGAACTGGGAGCCTTGTTATGCTGATGGGCGGGATGTAAATTGCCAACAGCCACTCTGAAGAAGTGTATGGTGTTTCCTGAAACATCTAAAAAACAAAGCAACAGAGCCTAGGGCACTTCCACTTATGCTCCTATAGCTTAGCGAAATTAAAATAAAAAAGACACAGCCACCCCAAAGTTTGGGACGGCTCTGTTTACAAGAACCTCGTTTATGGTACAAGTTCAATATCACAGAAAGCGAAAAATGAATAAAGAATTTGTGGTACTTACGTACAATGCAATATCACTCAGCTATGAAATCTATGTCATCAGGCCCGTAGCAGCATAATGAGTGGACTCAGGTACGATGATTCTAAGAGAAATAAGTAACACAGAAAAAGAAATATCATAAGGTATCACTAATACACGGAATGTAAACTTGGCTACCCAGGAACTGAATTACAAAACAGAACAGGGTCTCAAATGTAGAAAACCAACTTATGCTTGCTTAAGGGGAAAGGTGAGTTGGGGTGCTGCATAAAACCAGAGATTGAAATTAGCACAGATACCGTTCCATAAGCCAAATATGTAATAGACAAGAGCTACTCCTTCCTCAACGAAGTGGACTCAACACCCCATATTAAACGCCTAAGAATATACCTGACTAGTAAGAATCTTAAAACCTATGGATTTACATGTCTCCGAAAGGGAATCAAGCATGTGTACAGCAGCATAAACGCAGCAGTGATAGTATTGGTGAGGTTCGGTGAGCAAATGCAGACCCTTTGAAGTCATATTGCATGGTACCCATTCCATGGGTCACAACTCTGCAGGTTTAAGGGATTCCTCCTTCAGCTAAAACATGCATGTGGAACCCAGAGTATGATCCACCATGTGATCGGGAAACGTGTTCAAATGTGTCTCAGTTTTCGTCCCCTGGTACTCGGGTGCAACATTCCAGACGCTTTACTAACACTCTCCCCACTTGGAGAGTCAGTGCCTTTAACCTCCTGTTTGGCCCAGTTTGCAATTTCTGCGGGAAATGAACAGGAATAGGGAGAACCAATGAGAGACTAGCTGGAGGTGTCTGGACGGGCAAATTTAACTCTCATTTCCCACCAGGAAGAGGAATTAACCAAAGGCTCAGCTTGCCGTGCCAGAACCACACTAGGGCCTGAAGCAATCTTGCGGTGTTGCGGCCAGCTCACAAGAAAGCGAGTTGAAGAAAGGAGCTCAGGGGCACTGTCATTCACAAACCTGCAGAGTTATAAATGACAGCTATCGTCCAAAAATATATTGAAGTAAGGCTGCCAAGAGCACTTGAAAGCGGGGCAGAATTGCAGGAAACCGATTTCAGGAGGTAGACTGGAATTGCATGAAAAGCATAGGAAAAGAGGCAGAACGTCCACAATGATGCACTTGGCCAAAAAGGGCGTATGCGTTTTTTCCTGAATATATTCAGGAAAAAACGCATACGCCCTTTTTGGCCAACCAAGCAAGCTTGCAAAGGAAATCTGCACTACAATGAAGTCTCAGTGCCCCCCGGGCAAAAGGGCCATCTGAAAAAAGTGTAAAATCCAGAAAGGCAGGACAGGCCATGGAGAACTGGGAGCCTTGTTATGCTGATGGGCGGGATGTAAATTGCCAACAGCCACTCTGGAGAAGTGTATGGTGTTTCCTGAAACATCTAAAAAACAAAGCAACAGAGCCTAGGGCACTTCCACTTATGCTCCTATAGCTTAGGGAAATTCAAATCAAAAAGACACAGCCACCCCAAAGTTTGGGACGGCTCTGTTTACAAGATCCTCGTTTATGGTACAAGTTCAATATCACAGAAAGCGAAAAATGAATAAAGAATTTGTGGTACTTACGTACAATGCAATATCACTCAGCAATGAAATCTATGTCATCAGGCCCATAGCAGCATAATGAGTGGACTCAGGTACGATGATTCTAAGAGAAATAAGTCACACAGAAAAAGAAATATCATAAGGTATCACTAATACACGGAATGTAAACTTGGCTACCCAGGAACTGAATTACAAAACAGAACAGGGTCTCAAATGTAGAAAACCAACTTATGCTTGCTTAAGGGGAAAGGTGAGTTGGGGTGCTGCATAAAACCAGAGATTGAAATTAGCACAGATACCGTTCCATAAGCCAAATATGTAATAGACAAGAGGTACTCCTTGCTCAACGAAGTGGACTCAACACCCCATATTAAATGCCTAAGAATATACCTGACTAGTAAGAATCTTAAAACCTATGGATTTACATGTCTCTGAAAGAGAATCAAGCGTGTGTACAGCAGCATAAATGCAGCAGTGATAGGATTTTGAGGTTCGGTGAGCAAATGCAGACCCTTTGAAGTCATATTGCATGGTACCCATTCCATGGGTCTCAACTCTCCAGGTTTAAGGGATTCTTCCTTCAGCTAAAACATGCATGTGGAACCCAGAGTATGATCCACCGTGTGATCGGGAAACGTGTTCAAATATGTCTCAGTTTAAGTCCCCTGGTACTCGGGTGCAACATTCCAGATGCTTTACTAACACTCTCCCCACTTGGAGAGTCAGTGCCTTTAACCTCCTGTTTGGCCCAGTTTGCAATTTCTGCGGGAAATGAACAGGAATAGGGAGAACCAATGAGAGAGTAGCTGGAGGTGTCTGGACGGGCAAATTTAACTCTCATTTCCCACCAGGAAGAGGAATTAACCAAAGGCTCAGCTTGCCGTGCCAGAACCACACTAGGGCCTGAAGCAATCTTGCGGTGTTGCGGCCAGCTCACAAGAAAGCGAGTTGAAGAAAGGAGCTCATGGGCACTGTCATTCACAAACCTGCAGAGTTATAAATGACAGCTATCGTCCAAAAATATATTGAAGTAAGGCTGCCAAGAGCACTTGAAAGCGGGGCAGAATTTCAGGAAACCGATTTCAGGAGGTAGACTGGAATTGCATGAAAAGCATAGGAAAAGAGGCAGAACGTCCACAATGATGCACTTGGCCAAAAAGGGCGTATGCGTTTTTTCCTGAATATATTCAGGAAAAAACGCATACGCCCTTTTTGGCCAACCAAGCAAGCTTGCAAAGGAAATCTGCACTACAATGAAGTCTCACTGCCCCCCGGGCAAAAGGGCCATCTGAAAAAAGTGTAAAATCCAGAAAGGCAGGACAGGCCATGGAGAACTGGGAGCCTTGTTATGCTGATGGGCGGGATGTAAATTGCCAACAGCCACTCTGAAGAAGTGTATGGTGTTTCCTGAAACATCTAAAAAACAAAGCAACAGAGCCTAGGGCACTTCCACTTATGCTCCTATAGCTTAGCGAAATTAAAATCAAAAAGACACAGCCACCCCAAAGTTTGGGACGGCTCTGTTTACAAGAACCTCGTTTATGGTACAAGTTCATTATCACAGAAAGCGAAAAATGAATAAAGAATTTGTGGTACTTACGTACAATGCAATATCACTCAGCAATGAAATCTATGTCATCAGGCCCGTAGCAGCATAATGAGTGGATTCAGGTACGATGATTCTAAGTGAAATATGTCACACAGAAAAAGAAATATCATAAGGTATCACTAATACACGGAATGTAAACTTGGCTACCCAGGAACTGAATTACAAAACAGAACAGGGTCTCAAATGTAGAAAACCAACTTATGCTTGCTTAAGGGGAAAGGTGAGTTGGGGTGCTGCATAAAACCAGAGATTGAAATTAGCACAGATACCGTTCCATAAGCCAAATATGTAATAGACAAGAGCTACTCCTTCCTCAACGAAGTGGACTCAACACCCCATATTAAACGCCTAAGAATATACCTGACTAGTAAGAATCTTAAAACCTATGGATTTACATGTCTCCGAAAGGGAATCAAGCATGTGTACAGCAGCATAAACGCAGCAGTCATAGTATTGGTGAGGTTCGGTGAGCAAATGCAGACCCTTTGAAGTCATATTGCATGGTACCCATTCCATGGGTCACAACTCTGCAGGTTTAAGGGATTCCTCCTTCAGCTAAAACATGCATGTGGAACCCAGAGTATGATCCACCATGTGATCGGGAAACGTGTTCAAATGTGTCTCAGTTTTCGTCCCCTGGTACTCGGGTGCAACATTCCAGACGCTTTACTAACACTCTCCCCACTTGGAGAGTCAGTGCCTTTAACCTCCTGTTTGGCCCAGTTTGCAATTTCTGCGGGAAATGAACAGGAATAGGGAGAACCAATGAGAGACTAGCTGGAGGTGTCTGGACGGGCAAATTTAACTCTCATTTCCCACCAGGAAGAGGAATTAACCAAAGGCTCAGCTTGCCGTGCCAGAACCACACTAGGGCCTGAAGCAATCTTGCGGTGTTGCGGCCAGCTCACAAGAAAGCGAGTTGAAGAAAGGAGCTCAGGGGCACTGTCATTCACAAACCTGCAGAGTTATAAATGACAGCTATCGTCCAAAAATATATTGAAGTAAGGCTGCCAAGAGCACTTGAAAGCGGGGCAGAATTGCAGGAAACCGATTTCAGGAGGTAGACTGGAATTGCATGAAAAGCATAGGAAAAGAGGCAGAACGTCCACAATGATGCACTTGGCCAAAAAGGGCGTATGCGTTTTTTCCTGAATATATTCAGGAAAAAACGCATACGCCCTTTTTGGCCAACCAAGCAAGCTTGCAAAGGAAATCTGCACTACAATGAAGTCTCAGTGCCCCCCGGGCAAAAGGGCCATCTGAAAAAAGTGTAAAATCCAGAAAGGCAGGACAGGCCATGGAGAACTGGGAGCCTTGTTATGCTGATGGGCGGGATGTAAATTGCCAACAGCCACTCTGGAGAAGTGTATGGTGTTTCCTGAAACATCTAAAAAACAAAGCAACAGAGCCTAGGGCACTTCCACTTATGCTCCTATAGCTTAGGGAAATTCAAATCAAAAAGACACAGCCACCCCAAAGTTTGGGACGGCTCTGTTTACAAGATCCTCTTTTATGGTACAAGTTCAATATCACAGAAAGCGAAAAATGAATAAAGAATTTGTGGTATTTATGTACAATGCAATATCACTCAGCAATGAAATCTATGTCATCAGGCCCGTAGCACCATAATGAGTGGATTCAGATACGATGATTCTAAGAGAAATAAGTCACACAGGAAAAGAAACATCATAAGATATCACTAATACACGGAATGTAAACTTGGCTACCCAGGAACTGAATTACAAAACAGAACAGGGTCTCAAATGTAGAAAACCAACTTATGCTTCCTTAAGGGGAAAGGTGAGTTGGGGTGCTGCATAAAACAAGAGATTGAAATTAGCACAGATACCGTTCCATAAGCCAAATATGTAATAGACAAGAGCTACTCCTTGCTCAACGAAGTGGACTCAACACCCCATATTAAATGCCTAAAAATATACCTGAATAGTAAGGAACTTAAAACCTATGGATTTATATATCTCCGAAAAGGAATCAAGCATGTGTACAGCAGCATAAACGCAGCAGTGATAGGATTGGTGAGTTTCGGTGAGCAAATGCAGACCCTTTGAAGTCATATTGCATGGTACACATTCCAGGGTCCACAACTCTCCAGGTGTAAGGGATTCCTCCTTCAGCTAAAACATGCATGTGGATCCCAGAGTATGATCCACCGTGTGATTGGGAAACGTGTTCAAATGTGTCTCAGTTTTCGTCCCCTGTTACTCGGGTGCAACATTCCAGATGCTTTACTAACACTCTCCCCACTTGGAGAGTCAGTGCCTTTAACCTCCTGTTTGGCCCAGTTTGCAACTTCTGCCGGAAATGAACAGGAATAGGGAGAACCAATGAGAGACTAGCTGGAGGTGTCTGGACGGGCAAATTTAAGTCTCATTTCCCACCAGGAAGAGGAATTAACCAAAGGCTCAGCTTGCCGTGCCGGAAACACCCTAGGGCATGAAACAATCTTGCGGTGTTGCGGCCTGCTCACAAGAAAACGAGTTGAACAAAGGAGCTCAGGGGCACTGTAATTCACAAACCTGCAGAGTTATAAATGACAGCTATCGTCCAAAAATATATGGAAGGAAGGCTGCCAAGAGGACTTGAAAGCGGGGCAGAATTGCAGGACACCGATTTCAGGAGGTAGACTGGAATTGCATGAAAAGCATAGGAAAAGAGGCAGAACGTCCACAATGATGCACTTGGCCAAAAAGGGCGTATGCGTTTTATCCTGAATATATTCAGGAAAAAACGCATACGCCCTTTTTGGCCAACCAAGCAAGCTTGCAAAGGAAATCTGCACTACAATGAAGTCTCACTGCCCCCCGGGCAAAAGGGCCATCTGAAAAAAGTGTAAAATCCAGAAAGGCAGGACAGGCCATGGAGAACTGGGAGCCTTGTTATGCTGATGGGTGGGATGTAAATTGCCAACAGCCACTCTGGAGAAGTGTATGGTGTTCTTGAAACATCTAAAAAACAAAGCAACAGAGCCTAGGGCACTTCCACTTATGCTCCTATAGCTTAGGGAAATTCAAATCAAAAAGACACAGCCACCCCAAAGTTTGGGACGGCTCTGTTTACAAGAACCTCGTTTATGGTACAAGTTAAATATCACAGAAAGCGAAAAATGAATAAAGAATTTGTGGTACTTACGTACAATGCAATATCATTCAGCAATGAAATCTATGTCATCAGGCCTGTAGCAGCATAATGAGAGGACTCAGGTACGATGACTCTAAGAGAAATAAGTCACACAGAAAAAGAAATATCATAAGGTATCACTAATACACGGAATGTAAACTTGGCTACCCAGGAACTGAATTACAAAACAGAACAGGGTCTCAAATGTAGAAAACCAACTTATGCTTGCTTAAGGGAAAGGTGAGTTGGGGTGCTGCATGAAACCAGAGATTGAAATTAGAACAGATACCGTTCCATAAGCCAAATATGTAATAGACAAGAGCTACTCCTTCCTCAACGAAGTGGACACAACACCCCATATTAAACGCCTAAGAATATACCTGACTAGTAAGAATCTTAAAACCTATGGATTTACATGACTCTGAAAGAGAATCAAGCATGTGTACAGCAGCATAAATGCAGCAGTGATAGGATTGGTGAGGTTCACTGAGCAATTGCAGACCCTTTGAAGTCATATAGCATGGTACCCATTCCATGGGTCTCAACTCTCCAGGTTTAAGGGATTCTTCCTTCAGCTAAAACATGCATGTGGAACCCAGAGTATGATCCACCGTGTGATCGGGAAACGTGTTCAAATGAGTCTCAGTTTTCGTCCCCTGGTACTCGGGTGCAACATTCCAGACGCTTTACTAACACTCTCCCCACTTGGAGAGTCAGTGCCTTTAACCTCCTGTTTGGCCCAGTTTGCAATTTCTGCGGGAAATGAACAGGAATAGGGAGAACCAATGAGAGACTAGCTGGAGGTGTCTGGACGGGCAAATTTAACTCTCATTTCCCACCAGGAAGAGGAATTAACCAAAGGCTCAGCTTGCCGTGCCGGAACCACACTAGGGCCTGAAGCAATCTTGCGGTTTTGCGGCCAGCTCACAAGAAAGCGAGTTGAAGAAAGGAGCTCAGGGGCACTGTCATTCACAAACCTGCAGAGTTATAAATGACAGCTATCGTCCAAAAATATATTGAAGTAAGGCTGCCAAGAGCACTTGAAAGCGGGGCAGAATTGCAGGAAACCGATTTCAGGAGGTAGACTGGAATTGCATGAAAAGCATAGGAAAAGAGGCAGAACGTCCACAATGATGCACTTGGCCAAAAAGGGCGTATGCGTTTTTTCCTGAATATATTCAGGAAAAAACGCATACGCCCTTTTTGGCCAACCAAGCAAGCTTGCAAAGGAAATCTGCACTACAATGAAGTCTCACTGCCCCACGGGCAAAAGGGCCATCTGAAAAAGGTGTAAAATCCAGAAAGGCAGGACAGGCCATGGAGAACTGGGAGCCTTGTTATGCTGATGGGCGGGATGTAAATTGCCTACAGCCACTCTGGAGAAGTGTATGGTGTTTCCTGAAACATCTAAAAAACAAAGCAACAGAGCCTAGGGCACTTCCACTTATGCTCCTATAGCTTAGGGAAATTAAAATCAAAAAGACACAGCCACCCCAAAGTTTGGGACGGCTCTGTTTACAAGAACCTCGTTTATGGTACAAGTTCAATATCACAGAAAGCGAAAAATGAATAAAGAATTTGTGGTACTTACGTACAATGCAATACCACTCAGCAATGAAATCTATGTCATCAGGCCCATAGCAGCATAATGAGTGGATTCAGATACGATGATTCTAAGTGAAATATGTCACACAGAAAAAGAAATATCATAAGGTATCACTAATACACGGAATGTAAACTTGGCTACCCAGGAACTGAATTACAAAACAGAACAGGGTCTCAGATGTAGAAAACCAACTTATGCTTGCTTAAGGGGAAAGGTGAGTTGGGGTGCTGCATAAAACAAGAGATTGAAATTAGCACAGATACCGTTCCATAAGCCAAATATGTAATAGACAAGAGCTACACCTTCCTCAACGAAGTGGACTCAACACCCCATATTAAACGCCTAAGAATATACCTGACTAGTAAGAATCTTAAAACCTATGGATTTACATGTCTCTGAAAGAGAGTCAAGCGTGTGTACAGCAGCATAAATGCAGCAGTGATAGAATTGGTGAGTTTCGGTGAGCAAATGCAGACCCTTTGAAGTCATATTGCATGGTACCCATTCCATGGGTCACAACTCTCCAGGTTGAAGGGATTCTTCCTTCAGCTAAAACATGCATGTGGAACCCAGAGTATGATCCACCGTGTGATTGGGAAACGTGTTCAAATGTGTCTCAGTTTTCGTCCCCTGCTACTCGGGTACAACACTCCAGACGCTTTACTAACACTCTCCCCACTTGGAGAGTCAGTGCCTTTAACGTCCTGTTTGGCCCAGTTTGTAATTTCTGCGGGAAATGAACAGGAATAGGGAAAACCAATGAGAGACTAGCTGGAGGTGTCTGGACGGGCAAATTTAACTCTCATTTCCCACCAGGAAGAGGAATTAACCAAAGGCTCAGCTTGCCGTGCCGGAACCACACTAGGGCCTGAAGCAATCTTGCGGTGTTGCGGCCAGCTCACAAGAAAGCGAGTTGAACGAAGGAGCTCAGGGGCACTGTCATTCACAAACCTGCAGAGTTATAAATGACAGCTATCGTCCAAAAATATATTGAAGTAAGGCTGCCAAGAGCACTTGAAAGCGGGGCAGAATTGCAGGAAACCGATTTCAGGAGGTAGACTGGAATTGCATGAAAAGCATAGGAAAAGAGGCAGAACGTCCACAATGATGCACTTGGCCAAAAAGGGCGTATGCGTTTTTTCCTGAATATATTCAGGAAAAAACGCATACGCCCTTTTTGGCCAACCAAGCAAGCTTGCAAAGGAAATCTGCACTACAATGAAGTCTCACTGCCCCCCGGGCAAAAGGGCCATCTGAGAAAGGTGTAAAATCCAGAAAGGCAGGACAGGCCATGGAGAACTGGGAGCCTTGTTATGCTGATGGGCGGGATGTAAATTGCCAACAGCCACTCTGGAGAAGTGTATGGTGTTTCCTGAAACATCTAAAAAACAAAGCAACAGAGCCTAGGGCACTTCCACTTATGCTCCTATAGCTTAGGGAAATTCAAATCAAAAAGACACAGCCACCCCAAAATTTGGGACGGCTCTGTTTACAAGAACCTCGTTTATGGTACAAGTTCAATATCACAGAAAGCGAAAAATGAATAAAGAATTTGTGGTACTTACGTACAATGCAATATCACTCAGCAATGAAATCTATGTCATCAGGCCCGTAGCAGCATAATGAGTGGACTCAGGTACGATGATTCTAAGAGAAATAAGTAACACAGAAAAAGAAATATCATAAGGTATCACTAATACACGGAATGTAAACTTGGCTACCCAGGAACTGAATTACAAAACAGAACAGGGTCTCAAATGTAGAAAACCAACTTATGCTTGCTTAAGGGGAAAGGTGAGTTGGGGTGCTGCATAAAACCAGAGATTGAAATTAGCACAGATACCGTTCCATAAGCCAAATATGTAATAGACAAGAGCTACTCCTTCCTCAACGAAGTGGACTCAACACCCCATATTAAACGCCTAAGAATATACCTGACTAGTAAGAATCTTAAAACCTATGGATTTACATGTCTCTGAAAGAGAATCAAGCGTGTGTACAGCAGCATAAATGCAGCAGTGATAGGATTTTGAGGTTCGGTGAGCAAATGCAGACCCTTTGAAGTCATATTGCATGGTACCCATTCCATGGGTCTCAACTCTCCAGGTTTAAGGGATTCTTCCTTCAGCTAAAACATGCATGTGGAACCCAGAGTATGATCCACCGTGTGATCGGGAAACGTGTTCAAATATGTCTCAGTTTAAGTCCCCTGGTACTCGGGTGCAACATTCCAGATGCTTTACTAACACTCTCCCCACTTGGAGAGTCAGTGCCTTTAACCTCCTGTTTGGCCCAGTTTGCAATTTCTGCGGGAAATGAACAGGAATAGGGAGAACCAATGAGAGAGTAGCTGGAGGTGTCTGGACGGGCAAATTTAACTCTCATTTCCCACCAGGAAGAGGAATTAACCAAAGGCTCAGCTTGCCGTGCCAGAACCACACTAGGGCCTGAAGCAATCTTGCGGTGTTGCGGCCAGCTCACAAGAAAGCGAGTTGAAGAAAGGAGCTCATGGGCACTGTCATTCACAAACCTGCAGAGTTATAAATGACAGCTATCGTCCAAAAATATATTGAAGTAAGGCTGCCAAGAGCACTTGAAAGCGGGGCAGAATTTCAGAAAACCGATTTCAGGAGGTAGACTGGAATTGCATGAAAAGCATAGGAAAAGAGGCAGAACGTCCACAATGATGCACTTGGCCAAAAAGGGCGTATGCGTTTTTTCCTGAATATATTCAGGAAAAAACGCATACGCCCTTTTTGGCCAACCAAGCAAGCTTGCAAAGGAAATCTGCACTACAATGAAGTCTCACTGCCCCACGGGCAAAAGGGCCATCTGAAAAAAGTGTAAAATCCAGAAAGGCAGGACAGGCCATGGAGAACTGGGAGCCTTGTTATGCTGATGGGCGGGATGTAAATTGCCAACAGCCACTCTGAAGAAGTGTATGGTGTTTCCTGAAACATCTAAAAAACAAAGCAACAGAGCCTAGGGCACTTCCACTTATGCTCCTATAGCTTAGCGAAATTAAAATCAAAAAGACACAGCCACCCCAAAGTTTGGGACGGCTCTGTTTACAAGAACCTCGTTTATGGTACAAGTTCATTATCACAGAAAGCGAAAAATGAATAAAGAATTTGTGGTACTTACGTACAATGCAATATCACTCAGCAATGAAATCTATGTCATCAGGCCCGTAGCAGCATAATGAGTGGATTCAGGTACGATGATTCTAAGTGAAATATGTCACACAGAAAAAGAAATATCATAAGGTATCACTAATACACGGAATGTAAACTTGGCTACCCAGGAACTGAATTACAAAACAGAACAGGGTCTCAAATGTAGAAAACCAACTTATGCTTGCTTAAGGGGAAAGGTGAGTTGGGGTGCTGCATAAAACCAGAGATTGAAATTAGCACAGATACCGTTCCATAAGCCAAATATGTAATAGACAAGAGCTACTCCTTCCTCAACGAAGTGGACTCAACACCCCATATTAAACGCCTAAGAATATACCTGACTAGTAAGAATCTTAAAACCTATGGATTTACATGTCTCCGAAAGGGAATCAAGCATGTGTACAGCAGCATAAACGCAGCAGTCATAGTATTGGTGAGGTTCGGTGAGCAAATGCAGACCCTTTGAAGTCATATTGCATGGTACCCATTCCATGGGTCACAACTCTGCAGGTTTAAGGGATTCCTCCTTCAGCTAAAACATGCATGTGGAACCCAGAGTATGATCCACCATGTGATCGGGAAACGTGTTCAAATGTGTCTCAGTTTTCGTCCCCTGGTACTCGGGTGCAACATTCCAGACGCTTTACTAACACTCTCCCCACTTGGAGAGTCAGTGCCTTTAACCTCCTGTTTGGCCCAGTTTGCAATTTCTGCGGGAAATGAACAGGAATAGGGAGAACCAATGAGAGACTAGCTGGAGGTGTCTGGACGGGCAAATTTAACTCTCATTTCCCACCAGGAAGAGGAATTAACCAAAGGCTCAGCTTGCCGTGCCAGAACCACACTAGGGCCTGAAGCAATCTTGCGGTGTTGCGGCCAGCTCACAAGAAAGCGAGTTGAAGAAAGGAGCTCAGGGGCACTGTCATTCACAAACCTGCAGAGTTATAAATGACAGCTATCGTCCAAAAATATATTGAAGTAAGGCTGCCAAGAGCACTTGAAAGCGGGGCAGAATTGCAGGAAACCGATTTCAGGAGGTAGACTGGAATTGCATGAAAAGCATAGGAAAAGAGGCAGAACGTCCACAATGATGCACTTGGCCAAAAAGGGCGTATGCGTTTTTTCCTGAATATATTCAGGAAAAAACGCATACGCCCTTTTTGGCCAACCAAGCAAGCTTGCAAAGGAAATCTGCACTACAATGAAGTCTCAGTGCCCCCCGGGCAAAAGGGCCATCTGAAAAAAGTGTAAAATCCAGAAAGGCAGGACAGGCCATGGAGAACTGGGAGCCTTGTTATGCTGATGGGCGGGATGTAAATTGCCAACAGCCACTCTGGAGAAGTGTATGGTGTTTCCTGAAACATCTAAAAAACAAAGCAACAGAGCCTAGGGCACTTCCACTTATGCTCCTATAGCTTAGGGAAATTCAAATCAAAAAGACACAGCCACCCCAAAGTTTGGGACGGCTCTGTTTACAAGATCCTCGTTTATGGTACAAGTTCAATATCACAGAAAGCGAAAAATGAATAAAGAATTTGTGGTATTTATGTACAATGCAATATCACTCAGCAATGAAATCTATGTCATCAGGCCCGTAGCACCATAATGAGTGGATTCAGATACGATGATTCTAAGAGAAATAAGTCACACAGGAAAAGAAACATCATAAGATATCACTAATACACGGAATGTAAACTTGGCTACCCAGGAACTGAATTACAAAACAGAACAGGGTCTCAAATGTAGAAAACCAACTTATGCTTCCTTAAGGGGAAAGGTGAGTTGGGGTGCTGCATAAAACAAGAGATTGAAATTAGCACAGATACCGTTCCATAAGCCAAATATGTAATAGACAAGAGCTACTCCTTGCTCAACGAAGTGGACTCAACACCCCATATTAAATGCCTAAAAATATACCTGAATAGTAAGGAACTTAAAACCTATGGATTTATATATCTCCGAAAAGGAATCAAGCATGTGTACAGCAGCATAAACGCAGCAGTGATAGGATTGGTGAGTTTCGGTGAGCAAATGCAGACCCTTTGAAGTCATATTGCATGGTACACATTCCAGGGTCCACAACTCTCCAGGTGTAAGGGATTCCTCCTTCAGCTAAAACATGCATGTGGATCCCAGAGTATGATCCACCGTGTGATTGGGAAACGTGTTCAAATGTGTCTCAGTTTTCGTCCCCTGTTACTCGGGTGCAACATTCCAGATGCTTTACTAACACTCTCCCCACTTGGAGAGTCAGTGCCTTTAACCTCCTGTTTGGCCCAGTTTGCAACTTCTGCCGGAAATGAACAGGAATAGGGAGAACCAATGAGAGACTAGCTGGAGGTGTCTGGACGGGCAAATTTAAGTCTCATTTCCCACCAGGAAGAGGAATTAACCAAAGGCTCAGCTTGCCGTGCCGGAAACACCCTAGGGCATGAAACAATCTTGCGGTGTTGCGGCCTGCTCACAAGAAAACGAGTTGAACAAAGGAGCTCAGGGGCACTGTAATTCACAAACCTGCAGAGTTATAAATGACAGCTATCGTCCAAAAATATATGGAAGGAAGGCTGCCAAGAGGACTTGAAAGCGGGGCAGAATTGCAGGACACCGATTTCAGGAGGTAGACTGGAATTGCATGAAAAGCATAGGAAAAGAGGCAGAACGTCCACAATGATGCACTTGGCCAAAAAGGGCGTATGCGTTTTATCCTGAATATATTCAGGAAAAAACGCATACGCCCTTTTTGGCCAACCAAGCAAGCTTGCAAAGGAAATCTGCACTACAATGAAGTCTCACTGCCCCCCGGGCAAAAGGGCCATCTGAAAAAAGTGTAAAATCCAGAAAGGCAGGACAGGCCATGGAGAACTGGGAGCCTTGTTATGCTGATGGGTGGGATGTAAATTGCCAACAGCCACTCTGGAGAAGTGTATGGTGTTCTTGAAACATCTAAAAAACAAAGCAACAGAGCCTAGGGCACTTCCACTTATGCTCCTATAGCTTAGGGAAATTCAAATCAAAAAGACACAGCCACCCCAAAGTTTGGGACGGCTCTGTTTACAAGAACCTCGTTTATGGTACAAGTTAAATATCACAGAAAGCGAAAAATGAATAAAGAATTTGTGGTACTTACGTACAATGCAATATCACTCAGCAATGAAATCTATGTCATCAGGCCTGTAGCAGCATAATGAGAGGACTCAGGTACGATGATTCTAAGAGAAATAAGTCACACAGAAAAAGAAATATCATAAGGTATCACTAATACACGGAATGTAAACTTGGCTACCCAGGAACTGAATTACAAAACAGAACAGGGTCTCAAATGTAGAAAACCAACTTATGCTTGCTTAAGGGAAAGGTGAGTTGGGGTGCTGCATGAAACCAGAGATTGAAATTAGAACAGATACCGTTCCATAAGCCAAATATGTAATAGACAAGAGCTACTCCTTCCTCAACGAAGTGGACACAACACCCCATATTAAACGCCTAAGAATATACCTGACTAGTAAGAATCTTAAAACCTATGGATTTACATGACTCTGAAAGAGAATCAAGCATGTGTACAGCAGCATAAATGCAGCAGTGATAGGATTGGTGAGGTTCACTGAGCAATTGCAGACCCTTTGAAGTCATATAGCATGGTACCCATTCCATGGGTCTCAACTCTCCAGGTTTAAGGGATTCTTCCTTCAGCTAAAACATGCATGTGGAACCCAGAGTATGATCCACCGTGTGATCGGGAAACGTGTTCAAATGAGTCTCAGTTTTCGTCCCCTGGTACTCGGGTGCAAAATTCCAGACGCTTTACTAACACTCTCCCCACTTGGAGAGTCAGTGCCTTTAACCTCCTGTTTGGCCCAGTTTGCAATTTCTGCGGGAAATGAACAGGAATAGGGAGAACCAATGAGAGACTAGCTGGAGGTGTCTGGACGGGCAAATTTAACTCTCATTTCCCACCAGGAAGAGGAATTAACCAAAGGCTCAGCTTGCCGTGCCGGAACCACACTAGGGCCTGAAGCAATCTTGCGGTTTTGCGGCCAGCTCACAAGAAAGCGAGTTGAAGAAAGGAGCTCAGGGGCACTGTCATTCACAAACCTGCAGAGTTATAAATGACAGCTATCGTCCAAAAATATATTGAAGTAAGGCTGCCAAGAGCACTTGAAAGCGGGGCAGAATTGCAGGAAACCGATTTCAGGAGGTAGACTGGAATTGCATGAAAAGCATAGGAAAAGAGGCAGAACGTCCACAATGATGCACTTGGCCAAAAAGGGCGTATGCGTTTTTTCCTGAATATATTCAGGAAAAAACGCATACGCCCTTTTTGGCCAACCAAGCAAGCTTGCAAAGGAAATCTGCACTACAATGAAGTCTCACTGCCCCACGGGCAAAAGGGCCATCTGAAAAAGGTGTAAAATCCAGAAAGGCAGGACAGGCCATGGAGAACTGGGAGCCTTGTTATGCTGATGGGCGGGATGTAAATTGCCTACAGCCACTCTGGAGAAGTGTATGGTGTTTCCTGAAACATCTAAAAAACAAAGCAACAGAGCCTAGGGCACTTCCACTTATGCTCCTATAGCTTAGGGAAATTAAAATCAAAAAGACACAGCCACCCCAAAGTTTGGGACGGCTCTGTTTACAAGAACCTCGTTTATGGTACAAGTTCAATATCACAGAAAGCGAAAAATGAATAAAGAATTTGTGGTACTTACGTACAATGCAATACCACTCAGCAATGAAATCTATGTCATCAGGCCCATAGCAGCATAATGAGTGGATTCAGATACGATGATTCTAAGTGAAATATGTCACACAGAAAAAGAAATATCATAAGGTATCACTAATACACGGAATGTAAACTTGGCTACCCAGGAACTGAATTACAAAACAGAACAGGGTCTCAGATGTAGAAAACCAACTTATGCTTGCTTAAGGGGAAAGGTGAGTTGGGGTGCTGCATAAAACAAGAGATTGAAATTAGCACAGATACCGTTCCATAAGCCAAATATGTAATAGACAAGAGCTACACCTTCCTCAACGAAGTGGACTCAACACCCCATATTAAACGCCTAAGAATATACCTGACTAGTAAGAATCTTAAAACCTATGGATTTACATGTCTCTGAAAGAGAGTCAAGCGTGTGTACAGCAGCATAAATGCAGCAGTGATAGAATTGGTGAGTTTCGGTGAGCAAATGCAGACCCTTTGAAGTCATATTGCATGGTACCCATTCCATGGGTCACAACTCTCCAGGTTGAAGGGATTCTTCCTTCAGCTAAAACATGCATGTGGAACCCAGAGTATGATCCACCGTGTGATTGGGAAACGTGTTCAAATGTGTCTCAGTTTTCGTCCCCTGCTACTCGGGTACAACACTCCAGACGCTTTACTA
Organism: Lagenorhynchus albirostris; assembly: GCF_949774975.1. NCBI lineage: Eukaryota > Metazoa > Chordata > Mammalia > Artiodactyla > Delphinidae > Lagenorhynchus > Lagenorhynchus albirostris. The sequence goes on along the minus strand of NC_083095.1, from coordinate 110,168,951 downwards.
ACACTCTCCCCACTTGGAGAGTCAGTGCCTTTAACGTCCTGTTTGGCCCAGTTTGTAATTTCTGCGGGAAATGAACAGGAATAGGGAAAACCAATGAGAGACTAGCTGGAGGTGTCTGGACGGGCAAATTTAACTCTCATTTCCCACCAGGAAGAGGAATTAACCAAAGGCTCAGCTTGCCGTGCCGGAACCACACTAGGGCCTGAAGCAATCTTGCGGTGTTGCGGCCAGCTCACAAGAAAGCGAGTTGAACGAAGGAGCTCAGGGGCACTGTCATTCACAAACCTGCAGAGTTATAAATGACAGCTATCGTCCAAAAATATATTGAAGTAAGGCTGCCAAGAGCACTTGAAAGCGGGGCAGAATTGCAGGAAACCGATTTCAGGAGGTAGACTGGAATTGCATGAAAAGCATAGGAAAAGAGGCAGAACGTCCACAATGATGCACTTGGCCAAAAAGGGCGTATGCGTTTTTTCCTGAATATATTCAGGAAAAAACGCATACGCCCTTTTTGGCCAACCAAGCAAGCTTGCAAAGGAAATCTGCACTACAATGAAGTCTCACTGCCCCCCGGGCAAAAGGGCCATCTGAGAAAGGTGTAAAATCCAGAAAGGCAGGACAGGCCATGGAGAACTGGGAGCCTTGTTATGCTGATGGGCGGGATGTAAATTGCCAACAGCCACTCTGGAGAAGTGTATGGTGTTTCCTGAAACATCTAAAAAACAAAGCAACAGAGCCTAGGGCACTTCCACTTATGCTCCTATAGCTTAGGGAAATTCAAATCAAAAAGACACAGCCACCCCAAAATTTGGGACGGCTCTGTTTACAAGAACCTCGTTTATGGTACAAGTTCAATATCACAGAAAGCGGAAAATGAATAAAGAATTTGTGGTACTTACGTACAATGCAATATCACTCAGCAATGAAATCTATGTCATCAGGCCCGTAGCAGCATAATGAGTGGACTCAGGTACGATGATTCTAAGAGAAATAAGTAACACAGAAAAAGAAATATCATAAGGTATCACTAATACACGGAATGTAAACTTGGCTACCCAGGAACTGAATTACAAAACAGAACAGGGTCTCAAATGTAGAAAACCAACTTATGCTTGCTTAAGGGGAAAGGTGAGTTGGGGTGCTGCATAAAACCAGAGATTGAAATTAGCACAGATACCGTTCCATAAGCCAAATATGTAATAGACAAGAGCTACTCCTTCCTCAACGAAGTGGACTCAACACCCCATATTAAACGCCTAAGAATATACCTGACTAGTAAGAATCTTAAAACCTATGGATTTACATGTCTCTGAAAGAGAATCAAGCATGTGTACAGCAGCATAAATGCAGCAGTGATAGGATTGTTGAGGTTCGGTGAGCAAATGCAGACCCTTTGAAGTCATATTGCATGGTACCCATTCCATGGGTCTCAACTCTCCAGGTTTAAGGGATTCTTCCTTCAGCTAAAACATGCATGTGGAACCCAGAGTATGATCCACCGTGTGATCGGGAAACGTGTTCAAATATGTCTCAGTTTAAGTCCCCTGGTACTCGGGTGCAACATTCCAGACGCTTTACTAACACTCTCCCCACTTGGAGAGTCAGTGCCTTTAACGTCGTGTTTTGCCGAGTTTGCAATTTCTGCGGGAAATGAACAGGAATAGGGAGAACCAATGAGAGACTAGCTGGAGGTGTCTGGACGGGCAAATTTAACTCTCATTTCCCACCAGGAAGAGGAATTAACCAAAGGCTCAGCTTGCCGTGCCGGAACCACACTAGGGCCTGAAGCAATCTTCGGGTGTTGCGGCCAGCTCACAAGAAAGCGAGTTGAAGAAAGGAGCTCAGGGGCACTGTCATTCACAAACCTGCAGAGTTATAAATGACAGCTATCGTCCAAAAATATATTGAAGTAAGGCTGCCAAGAGCACTTGAAAGCGGGGCAGAATTGCAGGAAACCGATTTCAGGAGGTAGACTGGAATTGCATGAAAAGCATAGGAAAAGAGGCAGAACGTCCACAATGATGCACTTGGCCAAAAAGGGCGTATGCGTTTTTTCCTGAATATATTCAGGAAAAAACGCATACGCCCTTTTTGGCCAACCAAGCAAGCTTGCAAAGGAAATCTGCACTACAATGAAGTCTCACTGCCCCACGGGCAAAAGGGCCATCTGAAAAAGGTGTAAAATCCAGAAAGGCAGGACAGGCCATGGAGAACTGGGAGCCTTGTTATGCTGATGGGCAGGATGTAAATTGCCTACAGCCACTCTGGAGAAGTGTATGGTGTTTCCTGAAACATCTAAAAAACAAAGCAACAGAGCCTAGGGCACTTCCACTTATGCTCCTATAGCTTAGGGAAATTAAAATCAAAAAGACACAGCCACCCCAAAGTTTGGGACGGCTCTGTTTACAAGAACCTCGTTTATGGTACAAGTTCATTATCACAGAAAGCGAAAAATGAATAAAGAATTTGTGGTACTTACGTACAATGCAATATCACTCAGCAATGAAATCTATGTCATCAGGCCCGTAGCAGCATAATGAGTGGATTCAGGTACGATGATTCTAAGTGAAATATGTCACACAGAAAAAGAAATATCATAAGGTATCACTAATACACGGAATGTAAACTTGGCTACACAGGAACTGAATTACAAAACAGAACAGGGTCTCAAATGTAGAAAACCAACTTATGCTTGCTTAAGGGAAAGGTGAGTTGGGGTGCTGCATAAAACCAGAGATTGAAATTAGCACAGATACCGTTCCATAAGCCAAATATGTAATAGACAAGAGCTACTCCTTCCTCAACGAAGTGGACTCAACACCCCATATTAAACGCCTAAGAATATACCTGACTAGTAAGAATCTTAAAACCTATGGATTTATATGTTTCTGAAAGAGAATCAAGCGTGTGTACAGCAGCATAAATGCAGCAGTGATAGGATTGTTGAGGTTCGGTGAGCAAATGCAGACCCTTTGAAGTCATATTGCATGGTACCCATTCCATGGGTCTCAACTCTCCAGGTTTAAGGGATTCTTCCTTCAGCTAAAACATGCATGTGGAACCCAGAGTATGATCCACCGTGTGATCGGGAAACGTGTTCAAATATGTCTCAGTTTAAGTCCCCTGGTACTCGGGTGCAACATTCCAGACGCTTTACTAACACTCTCCCCACTTGGAGAGTCAGTGCCTTTAACGTCGTGTTTTGCCGAGTTTGCAATTTCTGCGGGAAATGAACAGGAATAGGGAGAACCAATGAGAGACTAGCTGGAGGTGTCTGGACGGGCAAATTTAACTCTCATTTCCCACCAGGAAGAGGAATTAACCAAAGGCTCAGCTTGCCGTGCCGGAACCACACTAGGGCCTGAAGCAATCTTCGGGTGTTGCGGCCAGCTCACAAGAAAGCGAGTTGAAGAAAGGAGCTCAGGGGCACTGTCATTCACAAACCTGCAGAGTTATAAATGACAGCTATCGTCCAAAAATATATTGAAGTAAGGCTGCCAAGAGCACTTGAAAGCGGGGCAGAATTGCAGGAAACCGATTTCAGGAGGTAGACTGGAATTGCATGAAAAGCATAGGAAAAGAGGCAGAACGTCCACAATGATGCACTTGGCCAAAAAGGGCGTATGCGTTTTTTCCTGAATATATTCAGGAAAAAACGCATACGCCCTTTTTGGCCAACCAAGCAAGCTTGCAAAGGAAATCTGCACTACAATGAAGTCTCACTGCCCCACGGGCAAAAGGGCCATCTGAAAAAGGTGTAAAATCCAGAAAGGCAGGACAGGCCATGGAGAACTGGGAGCCTTGTTATGCTGATGGGCAGGATGTAAATTGCCTACAGCCACTCTGGAGAAGTGTATGGTGTTTCCTGAAACATCTAAAAAACAAAGCAACAGAGCCTAGGGCACTTCCACTTATGCTCCTATAGCTTAGGGAAATTAAAATCAAAAAGACACAGCCACCCCAAAGTTTGGGACGGCTCTGTTTACAAGAACCTCGTTTATGGTACAAGTTCATTATCACAGAAAGCGAAAAATGAATAAAGAATTTGTGGTACTTACGTACAATGCAATATCACTCAGCAATGAAATCTATGTCATCAGGCCCGTAGCAGCATAATGAGTGGATTCAGGTACGATGATTCTAAGTGAAATATGTCACACAGAAAAAGAAATATCATAAGGTATCACTAATACACGGAATGTAAACTTGGCTACACAGGAACTGAATTACAAAACAGAACAGGGTCTCAAATGTAGAAAACCAACTTATGCTTGCTTAAGGGAAAGGTGAGTTGGGGTGCTGCATAAAACCAGAGATTGAAATTAGCACAGATACCGTTCCATAAGCCAAATATGTAATAGACAAGAGCTACTCCTTGCTCAACGAAGTGGACTCAACACCCCATATTAAACGCCTAAGAATATACCTGACTAGTAAGAATCTTAAAACCTATGGATTTACATGTCTCTGAAAGAGAGTCAAGCGTATGTACAGCAGCATAAATGCAGCAGTGATAGAATTGGTGAGTTTCGGTGAGCAAATGCAGACCCTTTGAAGTCATATTGCATGGTACCCATTCCATGGGTCACAACTCTCCAGGTTGAAGGGATTCTTCCTTCAGCTAAAACATGCATGTGGAACCCAGAGTATGATCCACCGTGTGATTGGGAAAAGTATTCAAATGTGTCTCAGTTTTCGTCCCCTGCTACTCGGGTACAACACTCCAGACGCTTTACTAACACTCTCCCCACTTGGAGAGTCAGTGCCTTTAACGTCCTGTTTGGCCCAGTTTGCAATTTCTGCGGGAAATGAACAGGAATAGGGAAAACCAATGAGAGACTAGCTGGAGGTGTCTGGACCGGCAAATTTAACTCTCATTTCCCACCAGGAAGAGGAATTAACCAAAGGCTCAGCTTGCCGTGCCGGAACCACACTAGGGCCTGAAGCAATCTTGCGGTGTTGCGGCCAGCTCACAAGAAAGCGAGTTGAACAAAGGAGCTCAGGGGCACTGTCATTCACAAACCTGCAGAGTTATAAATGACAGCTATCGTCCAAAAATATATTGAAGTAAGGCTGCCAAGAGCACTTGAAAGCGGGGCAGAATTGCAGGAAACCGATTTCAGGAGGTAGACTGGAATTGCATGAAAAGCATAGGAAAAGAGGCAGAACGTCCACAATGATGCACTTGGCCAAAAAGGGCGTATGCGTTTTTTCCTGAATATATTCAGGAAAAAACGCATACGCCCTTTTTGGCCAACCAAGCAAGCTTGCAAAGGAAATCTGCACTACAATGAAGTCTCACTGCCCCCCGGGCAAAAGGGCCATCTGAAAAAAGTGTAAAATCCAGAAAGGCAGGACAGGCCATGGAGAACTGGGAGCCTTGTTATGCTGATGGGCGGGATGTAAATTGCCAACAGCCACTCTGGAGAAGTGTATGGTGTTTCCTGAAACATCTAAAAAACAAAGCAACAGAGCCTAGGGCACTTCCACTTATGCTCCTATAGCTTAGGGAAATTCAAATCAAAAAGACACAGCCACCCCAAAGTTTGGGACGGCTCTGTTTACAAGAACCTCGTTTATGGTACAAGTTCAATATCACAGAAAGCGAAAAATGAATAAAGAATTTGTGGTACTTACGTACAATGCAATATCACTCAGCAATGAAATCTATGTCATCAGGCCCATAGCAGCATAATGAGTGGACTCAGGTACGATGATTCTAAGAGAAATAAGTCACACAGAAAAAGAAATATCATAAGGTATCACTAATACACGGAATGTAAACTTGGCTACCCAGGAACTGAATTACAAAACAGAACAGGGTCTCAAATGTAGAAAACCAACTTATGCTTGCTTAAGGGGAAAGGTGAGTTGGGGTGCTGCATAAAACCAGAGATTGAAATTAGCACAGATACCGTTCCATAAGCCAAATATGTAATAGACAAGAGCTACTCCTTCCTCAACGAAGTGGACTCAACACCCCATATTAAACGCCTAAGAATATACCTGACTAGTAAGAATCTTAAAACCTATGGATTTACATGTCTCTGAAAGAGAATCAAGCGTGTGTACAGCAGCATAAATGCAGCAGTGATAGGATTGGTGAGGTTCGGTGAGCAAATGCAGACCCTTTGAAGTCATATTGCATGGTACCCATTCCATGGGTCTCAACTCTCCAGGTTTAAGGGACTCTTCCTTCAGCTAAAACATGCATGTGGAACCCAGAGTATGATCCACCGTGTGATCGGGAAACGTGTTCAAATATGTCTCAGTTTAAGTCCCCTGGTACTCGGGTGCAACATTCCAGATGCTTTACTAACACTCTCCCCACTTGGAGAGTCAGTGCCTTTAACCTCCTGTTTGGCCCAGTTTGCAATTTTTGCGGGAAATGAACAGGAATAGGGAGAACCAATGAGAGAGTAGCTGGAGGTGTCTGGACGGGCAAATTTAACTCTCATTTCCCACCAGGAAGAGGAATTAACCAAAGGCTCAGCTTGCCGTGCCAGAACCACACTAGGGCCTGAAGCAATCTTGCGGTGTTGCGGCCAGCTCACAAGAAAGCGAGTTGAAGAAAGGAGCTCAGGGGCACTGTCATTCACAAACCTGCAGAGTTATAAATGACAGCTATCGTCCAAAAATATATTGAAGTAAGGCTGCCAAGAGCACTTGAAAGCGGGGCAGAATTGCAGGAAACCGATTTCAGGAGGTAGACTGGAATTGCATGAAAAGCATAGGAAAAGAGGCAGAACGTCCACAATGATGCACTTGGCCAAAAAGGGCGTATGCGTTTTTTCCTGAATATATTCAGGAAAAAACGCATACGCCCTTTTTGGCCAACCAAGCAAGCTTGCAAAGGAAATCTGCACTACAATGAAGTCTCACTGCCCCACGGGCAAAAGGGCCATCTGAAAAAAGTGTAAAATCCAGAAAGGCAGGACAGGCCATGGAGAACTGGGAGCCTTGTTATGCTGATGGGCGGGATGTAAATTGCCAACAGCCACTCTGAAGAAGTGTATGGTGTTTCCTGAAACATCTAAAAAACAAAGCAACAGAGCCTAGGGCACTTCCACTTATGCTCCTATAGCTTAGCGAAATTAAAATCAAAAAGACACAGCCACCCCAAAGTTTGGGACGGCTCTGTTTACAAGAACCTCGTTTATGGTACAAGTTCATTATCACAGAAAGCGAAAAATGAATAAAGAATTTGTGGTACTTACGTACAATGCAATATCACTCAGCAATGAAATCTATGTCATCAGGCCCGTAGCAGCATAATGAGTGGATTCAGGTACGATGATTCTAAGTGAAATATGTCACACAGAAAAAGAAATATCATAAGGTATCACTAATACACGGAATGTAAACTTGGCTACCCAGGAACAGAATTACAAAACAGAACAGGGTCTCAAATGTAGAAAACCAACTTATGCTTGCTTAAGGGGAAAGGTGAGTTGGGGTGCTGCATAAAACCAGAGATTGAAATTAGCACAGATACCGTTCCATAAGCCAAATATGTAATAGACAAGAGCTACTCCTTCCTCAACGAAGTGGACTCAACACCCCATATTAAACGCCTAAGAATATACCTGACTAGTAAGAATCTTAAAACCTATGGATTTACATGTCTCCGAAAGGGAATCAAGCATGTGTACAGCAGCATAAACGCAGCAGTGATAGTATTGGTGAGGTTCGGTGAGCAAATGCAGACCCTTTGAAGTCATATTGCATGGTACCCATTCCATGGGTCACAACTCTGCAGGTTTAAGGGATTCCTCCTTCAGCTAAAACATGCATGTGGAACCCAGAGTATGATCCACCATGTGATCGGGAAACGTGTTCAAATGTGTCTCAGTTTTCGTCCCCTGGTACTCGGGTGCAACATTCCAGACGCTTTACTAACACTCTCCCCACTTGGAGAGTCAGTGCCTTTAACCTCCTGTTTGGCCCAGTTTGCAATTTCTGCGGGAAATGAACAGGAATAGGGAGAACCAATGAGAGACTAGCTGGAGGTGTCTGGACGGGCAAATTTAACTCTCATTTCCCACCAGGAAGAGGAATTAACCAAAGGCTCAGCTTGCCGTGCCAGAACCACACTAGGGCCTGAAGCAATCTTGCGGTGTTGCGGCCAGCTCACAAGAAAGCGAGTTGAAGAAAGGAGCTCAGGGGCACTGTCATTCACAAACCTGCAGAGTTATAAATGACAGCTATCGTCCAAAAATATATTGAAGTAAGGCTGCCAAGAGCACTTGAAAGCGGGGCAGAATTGCAGGAAACCGATTTCAGGAGGTAGACTGGAATTGCATGAAAAGCATAGGAAAAGAGGCAGAACGTCCACAATGATGCACTTGGCCAAAAAGGGCGTATGCGTTTTTTCCTGAATATATTCAGGAAAAAACGCATACGCCCTTTTTGGCCAACCAAGCAAGCTTGCAAAGGAAATCTGCACTACAATGAAGTCTCACTGCCCCACGGGCAAAAGGGCCATCTGAAAAAAGTGTAAAATCCAGAAAGGCAGGACAGGCCATGGAGAACTGGGAGCCTTGTTATGCTGATGGGCGGGATGTAAATTGCCAACAGCCACTCTGGAGAAGTGTATGGTGTTTCCTGAAACATCTAAAAAACAAAGCAACAGAGCCTAGGGCACTTCCACTTATGCTCCTATAGCTTAGGGAAATTAAAATCAAAAAGACACAGCCACCCCAAAGTTTGGGACGGCTCTGTTTACAAGAACCTCGTTTATGGTACAAGTTCAATATCACAGAAAGCGAAAAATGAATAAAGAATTTGTGGTACTTACGTACAATGCAATATCACTCAGCAATGAAATCTATGTCATCAGGCCCATAGCAGCATAATGAGTGGACTCAGGTACGATGATTCTAAGAGAAATAAGTCACACAGAAAAAGAAATATCATAAGGTATCACTAATACACGGAATGTAAACTTGGCTACCCAGGAACAGAATTACAAAACAGAACAGGGTCTCAAATGTAGAAAACCAACTTATGCTTGCTTAAGGGGAAAGGTGAGTTGGGGTGCTGCATAAAACCAGAGATTGAAATTAGCACAGATACCATTCCATAAGCCAAATATATAATAGACAAGAGCTACTCCTTCCTCAACGAAGTGGACTCAACACCCCATATTAAACGCCTAAGAATATACCTGACTAGTAAGAATCTAAAAATCTATGGATTTTCATGTCTCCAAAAGAGAATCAAGCGTGTGTACAGCAGCATAAACGCAGCAGTGATAGGATTGGTGAGGTTCGGTGAGCAAATGCAGACACTTTGAAGTCATATTGCATGGTACCCATTCCATGGGTCTCATCTCTCCAGGTTTAAGGGATTCTTCCTTCAGCTAAAACATGCATGTGGAACCCAGAGTATGATCCACCGTGTGATCGGGAAACGTGTTCAAATATGTCTCAGTTTAAGTCCCCTGGTACTCGGGTGCAACATTCCAGACGCTTTACTAACACTCTCCCCACTTGGAGAGTCAGTGCCTTTAACCTCCTGTTTGGCCCAGTTTGCAATTTCTGCGGGAAATGAACAGGAATAGGGAGAACCAATGAGAGACTAGCTGGAGGTGTCTGGACGGGCAAATTTAACTCTCATTTCCCACCAGGAAGAGGAATTAACCAAAGGCTCAGCTTGCCGTGCCGGAACCACACTAGGGCCTGAAGCAATCTTCGGGTGTTGCGGCCAGCTCACAAGAAAGCGAGTTGAAGAAAGGAGCTCAGGGGCACTGTCATTCACAAACCTGCAGAGTTATAAATGACAGCTATCGTCCAAAAATATATTGAAGTAAGGCTGCCAAGGGCACTTGAAAGCGGGGCAGAATTGCAGGAAACCGATTTCAGGAGGTAGACTGGAATTGCATGAAAAGCATAGGAAAAGAGGCAGAACGTCCACAATGATGCACTTGGCCAAAAAGGGCGTATGCGTTTTTTCCTGAATATATTCAGGAAAAAACGCATACGCCCTTTTTGGCCAACCAAGCAAGCTTGCAAAGGAAATCTGCACTACAATGAAGTCTCACTGCCCCACGGGCAAAAGGGCCATCTGAAAAAGGTGTAAAATCCAGAAAGGCAGGACAGGCCATGGAGAACTGGGAGCCTTGTTATGCTGATGGGCGGGATGTAAATTGCCTACAGCCACTCTGGAGAAGTGTATGGTGTTTCCTGAAACATCTAAAAAACAAAGCAACAGAGCCTAGGGCACTTCCACTTATGCTCCTATAGCTTAGGGAAATTCAAATCAAAAAGACACAGCCACCCCAAAGTTTGGGACGGCTCTGTTTACAAGAACCTCGTTTATGGTACAAGTTCATTATCACAGAAAGCGAAAAATGAATAAAGAATTTGTGGTACTTACGTACAATGCAATATCACTCAGCAATGAAATCTATGTCATCAGGCCCGTAGCAGCATAATGAGTGGATTCAGGTACGATGATTCTAAGTGAAATATGTCACACAGAAAAAGAAATATCATAAGGTATCACTAATACACGGAATGTAAACTTGGCTACACAGGAACTGAATTACAAAACAGAACAGGGTCTCAAATGTAGAAAACCAACTTATGCTTGCTTAAGGGAAAGGTGAGTTGGGGTGCTGCATAAAACCAGAGATTGAAATTAGCACAGATACCGTTCCATAAGCCAAATATGTAATAGACAAGAGCTACTCCTTGCTCAACGAAGTGGACTCAACACCCCATATTAAACGCCTAAGAATATACCTGACTAGTAAGAATCTTAAAACCTATGGATTTACATGTCTGTGAAAGAGAGTCAAGCGTATGTACAGCAGCATAAATGCAGCAGTGATAGAATTGGTGAGTTTCGGTGAGCAAATGCAGACCCTTTGAAGTCATATTGCATGGTACCCATTCCATGGGTCACAACTCTCCAGGTTGAAGGGATTCTTCCTTCAGCTAAAACATGCATGTGGAACCCAGAGTATGATCCACCGTGTGATTGGGAAAAGTATTCAAATGTGTCTCAGTTTTCGTCCCCTGCTACTCGGGTACAACACTCCAGACGCTTTACTAACACTCTCCCCACTTGGAGAGTCAGTGCCTTTAACGTCCTGTTTGGCCCAGTTTGCAATTTCTGCGGGAAATGAACAGGAATAGGGAAAACCAATGAGAGACTAGCTGGAGGTGTCTGGACCGGCAAATTTAACTCTCATTTCCCACCAGGAAGAGGAATTAACCAAAGGCTCAGCTTGCCGTGCCAGAACCACACTAGGGCCTGAAGCAATCTTGCGGTGTTGCGGCCAGCTCACAAGAAAGCGAGTTGAACAAAGGAGCTCAGGGGCACTGTCATTCACAAACCTGCAGAGTTATAAATGACAGCTATCGTCCAAAAATATATTGAAGTAAGGCTGCCAAGAGCACTTGAAAGCGGGGCAGAATTGCAGGAAACCGATTTCAGGAGGTAGACTGGAATTGCATGAAAAGCATAGGAAAAGAGGCAGAACGTCCACAATGATGCACTTGGCCAAAAAGGGCGTATGCGTTTTTTCCTGAATATATTCAGGAAAAAACGCATACGCCCTTTTTGGCCAACCAAGCAAGCTTGCAAAGGAAATCTGCACTACAATGAAGTCTCACTGCCCCCCGGGCAAAAGGGCCATCTGAAAAAAGTGTAAAATCCAGAAAGGCAGGACAGGCCATGGAGAACTGGGAGCCTTGTTATGCTGATGGGCGGGATGTAAATTGCCAACAGCCACTCTGGAGAAGTGTATGGTGTTTCCTGAAACATCTAAAAAACAAAGCAACAGAGCCTAGGGCACTTCCACTTATGCTCCTATAGCTTAGGGAAATTAAAATCAAAAAGACACAGCCACCCCAAAGTTTGGGACGGCTCTGTTTACAAGAACCTCGTTTATGGTACAAGTTCAATATCACAGAAAGCGAAAAATGAATAAAGAATTTGTGGTACTTACGTACAATGCAATATCACTCAGCAATGAAATCTATGTCATCAGGCCCATAGCAGCATAATGAGTGGACTCAGGTACGATGATTCTAAGAGAAATAAGTCACACAGAAAAAGAAATATCATAAGGTATCACTAATACACGGAATGTAAACTTGGCTACCCAGGAACTGAATTACAAAACAGAACAGGGTCTCAAATGTAGAAAACCAACTTATGCTTGCTTAAGGGGAAAGGTGAGTTGGGGTGCTGCATAAAACCAGAGATTGAAATTAGCACAGATACCGTTCCATAAGCCAAATATGTAATAGACAAGAGCTACTCCTTCCTCAACGAAGTGGACTCAACACCCCATATTAAACGCCTAAGAATATACCTGACTAGTAAGAATCTTAAAACCTATGGATTTACATGTCTCTGAAAGAGAATCAAGCGTGTGTACAGCAGCATAAATGCAGCAGTGATAGGATTGGTGAGGTTCGGTGAGCAAATGCAGACCCTTTGAAGTCATATTGCATGGTACCCATTCCATGGGTCTCAACTCTCCAGGTTTAAGGGATTCTTCCTTCAGCTAAAACATGCATGTGGAACCCAGAGTATGATCCACCGTGTGATCGGGAAACGTGTTCAAATATGTCTCAGTTTAAGTCCCCTGGTACTCGGGTGCAACATTCCAGACGCTTTACTAACACTCTCCCCACTTGGAGAGTCAGTGCCTTTAACCTCCTGTTTGGCCCAGTTTGCAATTTCTGCGGGAAATGAACAGGAATAGGGAGAACCAATGAGAGACTAGCTGGAGGTGTCTGGACGGGCAAATTTAACTCTCATTTCCCACCAGGAAGAGGAATTAACCAAAGGCTCAGCTTGCCATGCCAAAACCACACTAGGGCCTGAAGCAATCCTGCGGTGTTGCGGCCATCTCACAATAAAGAGAGTTGAAGAAAGGAGCTCAGGGGCACTGTCATTCACAAACCTGCAGAGTTATAAATGACAGCTATCGTCCAAAAATATATTGAAGTAAGGCTGCCAAGAGCACTTGAAAGCGGGGCAGAATTGCAGGACACCGATTTCAGGAGGTAGACTGGAATTGCATGAAAAGCATAGGAAAAGAGGCAGAACGTCCACAATGATGCACTTGGCCAAAAAGGGGGTATGCGTTTTTTCCTGAATATATTCAGGAAAAAACGCATACGCCCTTTTTGGCCAACCAAGCAAGCTTGCAAAGGAAATCTGCACTACAATGAAGTCTCACTGCCCCCCGGGCAAAAGGGCCATCTGAAAAAAGTGTAAAATCCAGAAAGGCAGGACAGGCCATGGAGAACTGGGAGCCTTGTTATGCTGATGGGCGGGATGTAAATTGCCAACAGCCACTCTGGAGAAGTGTATGGTGTTTCCTGAAACATCTAAAAAACAAAGCAACAGAGCCTAGGGCACTTCCACTTATGCTACTATAGCTTAGGGAAATTAAAATCAAAAAGACACAGCCACCCCAAAGTTTGGGACGGCTCTGTTTACAAGAACCTCGTTTATGGTACAAGTTCAATATCACAGAAAGCGAAAAATGAATAAAGAATTTGTGGTACTTACGTACAATGCAATATCACTCAGCTATGAAATCTATGTCATCAGGCCCATAGCAGCATAATGAGTGGACTCAGGTACGATGATTCTAAGAGAAATAAGTCACACAGAAAAAGAAATATCATAAGGTATCACTAATACACGGAATGTAAACTTGGCTACCCAGGAACTGAATTACAAAACAGAACAGGGTCTCAAATGTAGAAAACCAACTTATGCTTGCTTAAGGGGAAAGGTGAGTTGGGGTGCTGCATAAAACCAGAGATTGAAATTAGCACAGATACCGTTCCATAAGCCAAATATGTAATAGACAAGAGCTACTCCTTCCTCAACGAAGTGGACTCAACACCCCATATTAAACGCCTAAGAATATACCTGACTAGTAAGAATCTTAAAACCTATGGATTTACATGTCTCCGAAAGGGAATCAAGCATGTGTACAGCAGCATAAACGCAGCAGTGATAGGATTGGTGAGGTTCGGTGAGCAAATGCAGACCCTTTGAAGTCATATTGCATGGTACCCATTCCATGGGTCACAAATCTCCAGGTTTAAGGGATTCTTCCTTCAGCTAAAACATGCATGTGGAACCCAGAGTATGATCCACCGTGTGATCGGGAAACGTGTTCAAATGTGTCTCAGTTTTCGTCCCCTGGTACTCGGGTGCAACATTCCAGACGCTTTACTAACACTCTCCCCACTTGGAGAGTCAGTGCCTTTAACCTCCTGTTTGGCCCAGTTTGCAATTTCTGCGGGAAATGAACAGGAATAGGGAGAACCAATGAGAGACTAGCTGGAGGTGTCTGGACGGGCAAATTTAACTCTCATTTCCCACCAGGAAGAGGAATTAACCAAAGGCTCAGCTTGCCGTGCCGGAACCACACTAGGGCCTGAAGCAATCCTGCGGTGTTGCGGCCAGCTCACAATAAAGAGAGCTGAAGAAAGGAGCTCAGGGGCACTGTCATTCACAAACCTGCAGAGTTATAAATGACAGCTATCGTCCAAAAATATATTGAAGTAAGGCTGCCAAGAGCACTTGAAAGCGGGGCAGAATTGCAGGACACCGATTTCAGGAGGTAGACTGGAATTGCATGAAAAGCATAGGAAAAGAGGCAGAACGTCCACAATGATGCACTTGGCCAAAAAGGGCGTATGCGTTTTTTCCTGAATATATTCAGGAAAAAACGCATACGCCCTTTTTGGCCAACCAAGCAAGCTTGCAAAGGAAATCTGCACTACAATGAAGTCTCACTGCCCCCCGGGCAAAAGGGCCATCTGAAAAAAGTGTAAAATCCAGAAAGGCAGGACAGGCCATGGAGAACTGGGAGCCTTGTTATGCTGATGGGCGGGATGTAAATTGCCAACAGCCACTCTGGAGAAGTGTATGGTGTTTCCTGAAACATCTAAAAAACAAAGCAACAGAGCCTAGGGCACTTCCACTTATGCTCCTATAGCTTAGGGAAATTCAAATCAAAAAGACACAGCCACCCCAAAGTTTGGGACGGCTCTGTTTACAAGAACCTCGTTTATGGTACAAGTTCAATATCACAGAAAGCGAAAAATGAATAAAGAATTTGTGGTACTTACGTACAATGCAATATCACTCAGCAATGAAATCTATGTCATCAGGCCCATAGCAGCATAATGAGTGGACTCAGGTACGATGATTCTAAGAGAAATAAGTCACACAGAAAAAGAAATATCATAAGGTATCACTAATACACGGAATGTAAACTTGGCTACCCAGGAACTGAATTACAAAACAGAACAGGGTCTCAAATGTAGAAAACCAACTTATGCTTGCTTAAGGGGAAAGGTGAGTTGGGGTGCTGCATAAAACCAGAGATTGAAATTAGCACAGATACCGTTCCATAAGCCAAATATGTAATAGACAAGAGCTACTCCTTCCTCAACGAAGTGGACTCAACACCCCATATTAAACGCCTAAGAATATACCTGACTAGTAAGAATCTTAAAACCTATGGATTTACATGTCTCCGAAAGGGAATCAAGCATGTGTACAGCAGCATAAACGCAGCAGTGATAGGATTGGTGAGGTTCGGTGAGCAAATGCAGACCCTTTGAAGTCATATTGCATGGTACCCATTCCATGGGTCACAACTCTGCAGGTTTAAGGGATTCCTCCTTCAGCTAAAACATGCATGTGGAACCCAGAGTATGATCCACCGTGTGATCGGGAAACGTGTTCAAATGTGTCTCAGTTTTCGTCCCCTGGTACTCGGGTGCAACATTCCAGACGCTTTACTAACACTCTCCCCACTTGGAGAGTCAGTGCCTTTAACCTCCTGTTTGGCCCAGTTTGCAATTTCTGCGGGAAATGAACAGGAATAGGGAGAACCAATGAGAGACTAGCTGGAGGTGTCTGGACGGGCAAATTTAACTCTCATTTCCCACCAGGAAGAGGAATTAACCAAAGGCTCAGCTTGCCGTGCCGGAACCACACTAGGGCCTGAAGCAATCCTGCGGTGTTGTGGCCAGCTCACAAGAAAGCGAGTTGAACAAAGGAGCTCAGGGGAACTGTCATTCACAAACCTGCAGAGTTATAAATGACAGCTATCGTCCAAAAATATATTGAAGTAAGGCTGCCAAGAGCACTTGAAAGCGGGGCAGAATTGCAGGACACCGATTTCAGGAGGTAGACTGGAATTGCATGAAAAGCATAGGAAAAGAGGCAGAACGTCCACAATGATGCACTTGGCCAAAAAGGGCGTATGCGTTTTTTCCTGAATATATTCAGGAAAAAACGCATACGCCCTTTTTGGCCAACCAAGCAAGCTTGCAAAGGAAATCTGCACTACAATGAAGTCTCACTGCCCCACGGGCAAAAGGGCCATCTGAAAAAAGTGTAAAATCCAGAAAGGCAGGACAGGCCATGGAGAACTGGGAGCCTTGTTATGCTGATGGGCGGGATGTAAATTGCCAACAGCCACTCTGGAGAAGTGTATGGTGTTTCCTGAAACATCTAAAAAACAAAGCAACAGAGCCTAGGGCACTTCCACTTATGCTCCTATAGCTTAGGGAAATTCAAATCAAAAAGACACAGCCACCCCAAAGTTTGGGACGGCTCTGTTTACAAGAACCTCGTTTATGGTACAAGTTCAATATCACAGAAAGCGAAAAATGAATAAAGAATTTGTGGTACTTACGTACAATGCAATATCACTCAGCAATGAAATCTATGTCATCAGGCCCATAGCAGCATAATGAGTGGACTCAGGTACGATGATTCTAAGAGAAATAAGTCACACAGAAAAAGAAATATCATAAGGTATCACTAATACACGGAATGTAAACTTGGCTACCCAGGAACTGAATTACAAAACAGAACAGGGTCTCAAATGTAGAAAACCAACTTATGCTTGCTTAAGGGGAAAGGTGAGTTGGGGTGCTGCATAAAACCAGAGATTGAAATTAGCACAGATACCGTTCCATAAGCCAAATATGTAATAGACAAGAGCTACTCCTTCCTCAACGAAGTGGACTCAACACCCCATATTAAACGCCTAAGAATATAGCTGACTAGTAAGAATCTTAAAACCTATGGATTTACATGTCTCCGAAAGGGAATCAAGCATGTGTACAGCAGCATAAACGCAGCAGTGATAGGATTGGTGAGGTTCGGTGAGCAAATGCAGACCCTTTGAAGTCATATTGCATGGTACCCATTCCATGGGTCACAACTCTGCAGGTTTAAGGGATTCCTCCTTCAGCTAAAACATGCATGTGGAACCCAGAGTATGATCCACCGTGTGATCGGGAAACGTGTTCAAATGTGTCTCAGTTTTCGTCCCCTGGTACTCGGGTGCAACATTCCAGACGCTTTACTAACACTCTCCCCACTTGGAGAGTCAGTGCCTTTAACCTCCTGTTTGGCCCAGTTTGCAATTTCTGCGGGAAATGAACAGGAATAGGGAGAACCAATGAGAGACTAGCTGGAGGTGTCTGGACGGGCAAATTTAACTCTCATTTCCCACCAGGAAGAGGAATTAACCAAAGGCTCAGCTTGCCGTGCCGGAACCACACTAGGGCCTGAAGCAATCCTGCGGTGTTGCGGCCAGCTCACAAGAAAGCGAGTTGAACAAAGGAGCTCAGGGGAACTGTCATTCACAAACCTGCAGAGTTATAAATGACAGCTATCGTCCAAAAATATATTGAAGTAAGGCTGCCAAGAGCACTTGAAAGCGGGGCAGAATTGCAGGACACCGATTTCAGGAGGTAGACTGGAATTGCATGAAAAGCATAGGAAAAGAGGCAGAACGTCCACAATGATGCACTTGGCCAAAAAGGGCGTATGCGTTTTTTCCTGAATATATTCAGGAAAAAACGCATACGCCCTTTTTGGCCAACCAAGCAAGCTTGCAAAGGAAATCTGCACTACAATGAAGTCTCACTGCCCCCCGGGCAAAAGGGCCATCTGAAAAAAGTGTAAAATCCAGAAAGGCAGGACAGGCCATGGAGAACTGGGAGCCTTGTTATGCTGATGGGCGGGATGTAAATTGCCAACAGCCACTCTGGAGAAGTGTATGGTGTTTCCTGAAACATCTAAAAAACAAAGCAACAGAGCCTAGGGCACTTCCAATTATGCTCCTATAGCTTAGGGAAATTGAAATCAAAAAGACACAGCCACCCCAAAGTTTGGGACGGCTCTGTTACAAGAACCTCGTTTATGGTACAAGTTCAATATCACAGAAAGCGAAAAATGAATAAAGAATTTGTGGTACTTACGTACAATGCAATATCACTCAGCAATGAAATCTATGTCATCAGGCCCATAGCAGCATAATGAGTGGACTCAGGTACGATGATTCTAAGAGAAATAAGTCACACAGAAAAAGAAATATCATAAGGTATCACTAATACACGGAATGTAAACTTGGCTACCCAGGAACTGAATTACAAAACAGAACAGGGTCTCAAATGTAGAAAACCAACTTATGCTTGCTTAAGGGGAAAGGTGAGTTGGGGTGCTGCATAAAACCAGAGATTGAAATTAGCACAGATACCGTTCCATAAGCCAAATATGTAATAGACAAGAGCTACTCCTTCCTCAACGAAGTGGACTCAACACCCCATATTAAACGCCTAAGAATATACCTGACTAGTAAGAATCTTAAAACCTATGGATTTACATGTCTCCGAAAGGGAATCAAGCATGTGTACAGCAGCATAAACGCAGCAGTGATAGGATTGGTGAGGTTCGGTGAGCAAATGCAGACCCTTTGAAGTCATATTGCATGGTACCCATTCCATGGGTCACAACTCTGCAGGTTTAAGGGATTCCTCCTTCAGCTAAAACATGCATGTGGAACCCAGAGTATGATCCACCGTGTGATCGGGAAACGTGTTCAAATGTGTCTCAGTTTTCGTCCCCTGGTACTCGGGTGCAACATTCCAGACGCTTTACTAACACTCTCCCCACTTGGAGAGTCAGTGCCTTTAACCTCCTGTTTGGCCCAGTTTGCAATTTCTGCGGGAAATGAACAGGAATAGGGAGAACCAATGAGAGACTAGCTGGAGGTGTCTGGACGGGCAAATTTAACTCTCATTTCCCACCAGGAAGAGGAATTAACCAAAGGCTCAGCTTGCCGTGCCAGAACCACACTAGGGCCTGAAGCAATCTTGCGGTGTTGCGGCCAGCTCACAAGAAAGCGAGTTGAAGAAAGGAGCTCATGGGCACTGTCATTCACAAACCTGCAGAGTTATAAATGACAGCTATCGTCCAAAAATATATTGAAGTAAGGCTGCCAAGAGCACTTGAAAGCGGGGCAGAATTTCAGGAAACCGATTTCAGGAGGTAGACTGGAATTGCATGAAAAGCATAGGAAAAGAGGCAGAACGTCCACAATGATGCACTTGGCCAAAAAGGGCGTATGCGTTTTTTCCTGAATATATTCAGGAAAAAACGCATACGCCCTTTTTGGCCAACCAAGCAAGCTTGCAAAGGAAATCTGCACTACAATGAAGTCTCACTGCCCCACGGGCAAAAGGGCCATCTGAAAAAAGTGTAAAATCCAGAAAGGCAGGACAGGCCATGGAGAACTGGGAGCCTTGTTATGCTGATGGGCGGGATGTAAATTGCCAACAGCCACTCTGAAGAAGTGTATGGTGTTTCCTGAAACATCTAAAAAACAAAGCAACAGAGCCTAGGGCACTTCCACTTATGCTCCTATAGCTTAGCGAAATTAAAATCAAAAAGACACAGCCACCCCAAAGTTTGGGACGGCTCTGTTTACAAGAACCTCGTTTATGGTACAAGTTCATTATCACAGAAAGCGAAAAATGAATAAAGAATTTGTGGTACTTACGTACAATGCAATATCACTCAGCAATGAAATCTATGTCATCAGGCCCGTAGCAGCATAATGAGTGGATTCAGGTACGATGATTCTAAGTGAAATATGTCACACAGAAAAAGAAATATCATAAGGTATCACTAATACACGGAATGTAAACTTGGCTACCCAGGAACAGAATTACAAAACAGAACAGGGTCTCAAATGTAGAAAACCAACTTATGCTTGCTTAAGGGGAAAGGTGAGTTGGGGTGCTGCATAAAACCAGAGATTGAAATTAGCACAGATACCGTTCCATAAGCCAAATATGTAATAGACAAGAGCTACTCCTTCCTCAACGAAGTGGACTCAACACCCCATATTAAACGCCTAAGAATATACCTGACTAGTAAGAATCTTAAAACCTATGGATTTACATGTCTCCGAAAGGGAATCAAGCATGTGTACAGCAGCATAAACGCAGCAGTGATAGTATTGGTGAGGTTCGGTGAGCAAATGCAGACCCTTTGAAGTCATATTGCATGGTACCCATTCCATGGGTCACAACTCTGCAGGTTTAAGGGATTCCTCCTTCAGCTAAAACATGCATGTGGAACCCAGAGTATGATCCACCATGTGATCGGGAAACGTGTTCAAATGTGTCTCAGTTTTCGTCCCCTGGTACTCGGGTGCAACATTCCAGACGCTTTACTAACACTCTCCCCACTTGGAGAGTCAGTGCCTTTAACCTCCTGTTTGGCCCAGTTTGCAATTTCTGCGGGAAATGAACAGGAATAGGGAGAACCAATGAGAGACTAGCTGGAGGTGTCTGGACGGGCAAATTTAACTCTCATTTCCCACCAGGAAGAGGAATTAACCAAAGGCTCAGCTTGCCGTGCCAGAACCACACTAGGGCCTGAAGCAATCTTGCGGTGTTGCGGCCAGCTCACAAGAAAGCGAGTTGAAGAAAGGAGCTCAGGGGCACTGTCATTCACAAACCTGCAGAGTTATAAATGACAGCTATCGTCCAAAAATATATTGAAGTAAGGCTGCCAAGAGCACTTGAAAGCGGGGCAGAATTGCAGGAAACCGATTTCAGGAGGTAGACTGGAATTGCATGAAAAGCATAGGAAAAGAGGCAGAACGTCCACAATGATGCACTTGGCCAAAAAGGGCGTATGCGTTTTTTCCTGAATATATTCAGGAAAAAACGCATACGCCCTTTTTGGCCAACCAAGCAAGCTTGCAAAGGAAATCTGCACTACAATGAAGTCTCACTGCCCCACGGGCAAAAGGGCCATCTGAAAAAAGTGTAAAATCCAGAAAGGCAGGACAGGCCATGGAGAACTGGGAGCCTTGTTATGCTGATGGGCGGGATGTAAATTGCCAACAGCCACTCTGGAGAAGTGTATGGTGTTTCCTGAAACATCTAAAAAACAAAGCAACAGAGCCTAGGGCACTTCCACTTATGCTCCTATAGCTTAGGGAAATTAAAATCAAAAAGACACAGCCACCCCAAAGTTTGGGACGGCTCTGTTTACAAGAACCTCGTTTATGGTACAAGTTCAATATCACAGAAAGCGAAAAATGAATAAAGAATTTGTGGTACTTACGTACAATGCAATATCACTCAGCAATGAAATCTATGTCATCAGGCCCATAGCAGCATAATGAGTGGACTCAGGTACGATGATTCTAAGAGAAATAAGTCACACAGAAAAAGAAATATCATAAGGTATCACTAATACACGGAATGTAAACTTGGCTACCCAGGAACAGAATTACAAAACAGAACAGGGTCTCAAATGTAGAAAACCAACTTATGCTTGCTTAAGGGGAAAGGTGAGTTGGGGTGCTGCATAAAACCAGAGATTGAAATTAGCACAGATACCATTCCATAAGCCAAATATATAATAGACAAGAGCTACTCCTTCCTCAACGAAGTGGACTCAACACCCCATATTAAACGCCTAAGAATATACCTGACTAGTAAGAATCTAAAAATCTATGGATTTTCATGTCTCCAAAAGAGAATCAAGCGTGTGTACAGCAGCATAAACGCAGCAGTGATAGGATTGGTGAGGTTCGGTGAGCAAATGCAGACACTTTGAAGTCATATTGCATGGTACCCATTCCATGGGTCTCATCTCTCCAGGTTTAAGGGATTCTTCCTTCAGCTAAAACATGCATGTGGAACCCAGAGTATGATCCACCGTGTGATCGGGAAACGTGTTCAAATATGTCTCAGTTTAAGTCCCCTGGTACTCGGGTGCAACATTCCAGACGCTTTACTAACACTCTCCCCACTTGGAGAGTCAGTGCCTTTAACCTCCTGTTTGGCCCAGTTTGCAATTTCTGCGGGAAATGAACAGGAATAGGGAGAACCAATGAGAGACTAGCTGGAGGTGTCTGGACGGGCAAATTTAACTCTCATTTCCCACCAGGAAGAGGAATTAACCAAAGGCTCAGCTTGCCGTGCCGGAACCACACTAGGGCCTGAAGCAATCTTCGGGTGTTGCGGCCAGCTCACAAGAAAGCGAGTTGAAGAAAGGAGCTCAGGGGCACTGTCATTCACAAACCTGCAGAGTTATAAATGACAGCTATCGTCCAAAAATATATTGAAGTAAGGCTGCCAAGGGCACTTGAAAGCGGGGCAGAATTGCAGGAAACCGATTTCAGGAGGTAGACTGGAATTGCATGAAAAGCATAGGAAAAGAGGCAGAACGTCCACAATGATGCACTTGGCCAAAAAGGGCGTATGCGTTTTTTCCTGAATATATTCAGGAAAAAACGCATACGCCCTTTTTGGCCAACCAAGCAAGCTTGCAAAGGAAATCTGCACTACAATGAAGTCTCACTGCCCCACGGGCAAAAGGGCCATCTGAAAAAGGTGTAAAATCCAGAAAGGCAGGACAGGCCATGGAGAACTGGGAGCCTTGTTATGCTGATGGGCGGGATGTAAATTGCCTACAGCCACTCTGGAGAAGTGTATGGTGTTTCCTGAAACATCTAAAAAACAAAGCAACAGAGCCTAGGGCACTTCCACTTATGCTCCTATAGCTTAGGGAAATTCAAATCAAAAAGACACAGCCACCCCAAAGTTTGGGACGGCTCTGTTTACAAGAACCTCGTTTATGGTACAAGTTCATTATCACAGAAAGCGAAAAATGAATAAAGAATTTGTGGTACTTACGTACAATGCAATATCACTCAGCAATGAAATCTATGTCATCAGGCCCGTAGCAGCATAATGAGTGGATTCAGGTACGATGATTCTAAGTGAAATATGTCACACAGAAAAAGAAATATCATAAGGTATCACTAATACACGGAATGTAAACTTGGCTACACAGGAACTGAATTACAAAACAGAACAGGGTCTCAAATGTAGAAAACCAACTTATGCTTGCTTAAGGGAAAGGTGAGTTGGGGTGCTGCATAAAACCAGAGATTGAAATTAGCACAGATACCGTTCCATAAGCCAAATATGTAATAGACAAGAGCTACTCCTTGCTCAACGAAGTGGACTCAACACCCCATATTAAACGCCTAAGAATATACCTGACTAGTAAGAATCTTAAAACCTATGGATTTACATGTCTCTGAAAGAGAGTCAAGCGTATGTACAGCAGCATAAATGCAGCAGTGATAGAATTGGTGAGTTTCGGTGAGCAAATGCAGACCCTTTGAAGTCATATTGCATGGTACCCATTCCATGGGTCACAACTCTCCAGGTTGAAGGGATTCTTCCTTCAGCTAAAACATGCATGTGGAACCCAGAGTATGATCCACCGTGTGATTGGGAAAAGTATTCAAATGTGTCTCAGTTTTCGTCCCCTGCTACTCGGGTGCAACATTCCAGACGCTTTACTAACACTCTCCCCACTTGGAGAGTCAGTGCCTTTAACCTCCTGTTTGGCCCAGTTTGCAATTTCTGCGGGAAATGAACAGGAATAGGGAGAACCAATGAGAGACTAGCTGGAGGTGTCTGGACGGGCAAATTTAACTCTCATTTCCCACCAGGAAGAGGAATTAACCAAAGGCTCAGCTTGCCATGCCAAAACCACACTAGGGCCTGAAGCAATCCTGCGGTGTTGCGGCCAGCTCACAATAAAGAGAGTTGAAGAAAGGAGCTCAGGGGCACTGTCATTCACAAACCTGCAGAGTTATAAATGACAGCTATCGTCCAAAAATATATTGAAGTAAGGCTGCCAAGAGCACTTGAAAGCGGGGCAGAATTGCAGGACACCGATTTCAGGAGGTAGACTGGAATTGCATGAAAAGCATAGGAAAAGAGGCAGAACGTCCACAATGATGCACTTGGCCAAAAAGGGGGTATGCGTTTTTTCCTGAATATATTCAGGAAAAAACGCATACGCCCTTTTTGGCCAACCAAGCAAGCTTGCAAAGGAAATCTGCACTACAATGAAGTCTCACTGCCCCCCGGGCAAAAGGGCCATCTGAAAAAAGTGTAAAATCCAGAAAGGCAGGACAGGCCATGGAGAACTGGGAGCCTTGTTATGCTGATGGGCGGGATGTAAATTGCCAACAGCCACTCTGGAGAAGTGTATGGTGTTTCCTGAAACATCTAAAAAACAAAGCAACAGAGCCTAGGGCACTTCCACTTATGCTACTATAGCTTAGGGAAATTAAAATCAAAAAGACACAGCCACCCCAAAGTTTGGGACGGCTCTGTTTACAAGAACCTCGTTTATGGTACAAGTTCAATATCACAGAAAGCGAAAAATGAATAAAGAATTTGTGGTACTTACGTACAATGCAATATCACTCAGCTATGAAATCTATGTCATCAGGCCCATAGCAGCATAATGAGTGGACTCAGGTACGATGATTCTAAGAGAAATAAGTCACACAGAAAAAGAAATATCATAAGGTATCACTAATACACGGAATGTAAACTTGGCTACCCAGGAACTGAATTACAAAACAGAACAGGGTCTCAAATGTAGAAAACCAACTTATGCTTGCTTAAGGGGAAAGGTGAGTTGGGGTGCTGCATAAAACCAGAGATTGAAATTAGCACAGATACCGTTCCATAAGCCAAATATGTAATAGACAAGAGCTACTCCTTCCTCAACGAAGTGGACTCAACACCCCATATTAAACGCCTAAGAATATACCTGACTAGTAAGAATCTTAAAACCTATGGATTTACATGTCTCCGAAAGGGAATCAAGCATGTGTACAGCAGCATAAACGCAGCAGTGATAGGATTGGTGAGGTTCGGTGAGCAAATGCAGACCCTTTGAAGTCATATTGCATGGTACCCATTCCATGGGTCACAAATCTCCAGGTTTAAGGGATTCTTCCTTCAGCTAAAACATGCATGTGGAACCCAGAGTATGATCCACCGTGTGATCGGGAAACGTGTTCAAATGTGTCTCAGTTTTCGTCCCCTGGTACTCGGGTGCAACATTCCAGACGCTTTACTAACACTCTCCCCACTTGGAGAGTCAGTGCCTTTAACCTCCTGTTTGGCCCAGTTTGCAATTTCTGCGGGAAATGAACAGGAATAGGGAGAACCAATGAGAGACTAGCTGGAGGTGTCTGGACGGGCAAATTTAACTCTCATTTCCCACCAGGAAGAGGAATTAACCAAAGGCTCAGCTTGCCGTGCCGGAACCACACTAGGGCCTGAAGCAATCCTGCGGTGTTGCGGCCAGCTCACAATAAAGAGAGCTGAAGAAAGGAGCTCAGGGGCACTGTCATTCACAAACCTGCAGAGTTATAAATGACAGCTATCGTCCAAAAATATATTGAAGTAAGGCTGCCAAGAGCACTTGAAAGCGGGGCAGAATTGCAGGACACCGATTTCAGGAGGTAGACTGGAATTGCATGAAAAGCATAGGAAAAGAGGCAGAACGTCCACAATGATGCACTTGGCCAAAAAGGGCGTATGCGTTTTTTCCTGAATATATTCAGGAAAAAACGCATACGCCCTTTTTGGCCAACCAAGCAAGCTTGCAAAGGAAATCTGCACTACAATGAAGTCTCACTGCCCCCCGGGCAAAAGGGCCATCTGAAAAAAGTGTAAAATCCAGAAAGGCAGGACAGGCCATGGAGAACTGGGAGCCTTGTTATGCTGATGGGCGGGATGTAAATTGCCAACAGCCACTCTGGAGAAGTGTATGGTGTTTCCTGAAACATCTAAAAAACAAAGCAACAGAGCCTAGGGCACTTCCACTTATGCTCCTATAGCTTAGGGAAATTCAAATCAAAAAGACACAGCCACCCCAAAGTTTGGGACGGCTCTGTTTACAAGAACCTCGTTTATGGTACAAGTTCAATATCACAGAAAGCGAAAAATGAATAAAGAATTTGTGGTACTTACGTACAATGCAATATCACTCAGCAATGAAATCTATGTCATCAGGCCCATAGCAGCATAATGAGTGGACTCAGGTACGATGATTCTAAGAGAAATAAGTCACACAGAAAAAGAAATATCATAAGGTATCACTAATACACGGAATGTAAACTTGGCTACCCAGGAACTGAATTACAAAACAGAACAGGGTCTCAAATGTAGAAAACCAACTTATGCTTGCTTAAGGGGAAAGGTGAGTTGGGGTGCTGCATAAAACCAGAGATTGAAATTAGCACAGATACCGTTCCATAAGCCAAATATGTAATAGACAAGAGCTACTCCTTCCTCAACGAAGTGGACTCAACACCCCATATTAAACGCCTAAGAATATAGCTGACTAGTAAGAATCTTAAAACCTATGGATTTACATGTCTCCGAAAGGGAATCAAGCATGTGTACAGCAGCATAAACGCAGCAGTGATAGGATTGGTGAGGTTCGGTGAGCAAATGCAGACCCTTTGAAGTCATATTGCATGGTACCCATTCCATGGGTCACAACTCTGCAGGTTTAAGGGATTCCTCCTTCAGCTAAAACATGCATGTGGAACCCAGAGTATGATCCACCGTGTGATCGGGAAACGTGTTCAAATGTGTCTCAGTTTTCGTCCCCTGGTACTCGGGTGCAACATTCCAGACGCTTTACTAACACTCTCCCCACTTGGAGAGTCAGTGCCTTTAACCTCCTGTTTGGCCCAGTTTGCAATTTCTGCGGGAAATGAACAGGAATAGGGAGAACCAATGAGAGACTAGCTGGAGGTGTCTGGACGGGCAAATTTAACTCTCATTTCCCACCAGGAAGAGGAATTAACCAAAGGCTCAGCTTGCCGTGCCGGAACCACACTAGGGCCTGAAGCAATCCTGCGGTGTTGCGGCCAGCTCACAAGAAAGCGAGTTGAACAAAGGAGCTCAGGGGAACTGTCATTCACAAACCTGCAGAGTTATAAATGACAGCTATCGTCCAAAAATATATTGAAGTAAGGCTGCCAAGAGCACTTGAAAGCGGGGCAGAATTGCAGGACACCGATTTCAGGAGGTAGACTGGAATTGCATGAAAAGCATAGGAAAAGAGGCAGAACGTCCACAATGATGCACTTGGCCAAAAAGGGCGTATGCGTTTTTTCCTGAATATATTCAGGAAAAAACGCATACGCCCTTTTTGGCCAACCAAGCAAGCTTGCAAAGGAAATCTGCACTACAATGAAGTCTCACTGCCCCCCGGGCAAAAGGGCCATCTGAAAAAAGTGTAAAATCCAGAAAGGCAGGACAGGCCATGGAGAACTGGGAGCCTTGTTATGCTGATGGGCGGGATGTAAATTGCCAACAGCCACTCTGGAGAAGTGTATGGTGTTTCCTGAAACATCTAAAAAACAAAGCAACAGAGCCTAGGGCACTTCCACTTATGCTCCTATAGCTTAGGGAAATTAAAATCAAAAAGACACAGCCACCCCAAAGTTTGGGACGGCTCTGTTTACAAGAACCTCGTTTATGGTACAAGTTCAATATCACAGAAAGCGAAAAATGAATAAAGAATTTGTGGTACTTACGTACAATGCAATATCACTCAGCAATGAAATCTATGTCATCAGGCCCATAGCAGCATAATGAGTGGACTCAGGTACGATGATTCTAAGAGAAATAAGTCACACAGAAAAAGAAATATCATAAGGTATCACTAATACACGGAATGTAAACTTGGCTACCCAGGAACTGAATTACAAAACAGAACAGGGTCTCAAATGTAGAAAACCAACTTATGCTTGCTTAAGGGGAAAGGTGAGTTGGGGTGCTGCATAAAACCAGAGATTGAAATTAGCACAGATACCGTTCCATAAGCCAAATATGTAATAGACAAGAGCTACTCCTTCCTCAACGAAGTGGACTCAACACCCCATATTAAACGCCTAAGAATATAGCTGACTAGTAAGAATCTTAAAACCTATGGATTTACATGTCTCCGAAAGGGAATCAAGCATGTGTACAGCAGCATAAACGCAGCAGTGATAGGATTGGTGAGGTTCGGTGAGCAAATGCAGACCCTTTGAAGTCATATTGCATGGTACCCATTCCATGGGTCACAACTCTGCAGGTTTAAGGGATTCCTCCTTCAGCTAAAACATGCATGTGGAACCCAGAGTATGATCCACCGTGTGATCGGGAAACGTGTTCAAATGTGTCTCAGTTTTCGTCCCCTGGTACTCGGGTGCAACATTCCAGACGCTTTACTAACACTCTCCCCACTTGGAGAGTCAGTGCCTTTAACCTCCTGTTTGGCCCAGTTTGCAATTTCTGCGGGAAATGAACAGGAATAGGGAGAACCAATGAGAGACTAGCTGGAGGTGTCTGGACGGGCAAATTTAACTCTCATTTCCCACCAGGAAGAGGAATTAACCAAAGGCTCAGCTTGCCGTGCCGGAACCACACTAGGGCCTGAAGCAATCCTGCGGTGTTGCGGCCAGCTCACAAGAAAGCGAGTTGAACAAAGGAGCTCAGGGGAACTGTCATTCACAAACCTGCAGAGTTATAAATGACAGCTATCGTCCAAAAATATATTGAAGTAAGGCTGCCAAGAGCACTTGAAAGCGGGGCAGAATTGCAGGACACCGATTTCAGGAGGTAGACTGGAATTGCATGAAAAGCATAGGAAAAGAGGCAGAACGTCCACAATGATGCACTTGGCCAAAAAGGGCGTATGCGTTTTTTCCTGAATATATTCAGGAAAAAACGCATACGCCCTTTTTGGCCAACCAAGCAAGCTTGCAAAGGAAATCTGCACTACAATGAAGTCTCACTGCCCCCCGGGCAAAAGGGCCATCTGAAAAAAGTGTAAAATCCAGAAAGGCAGGACAGGCCATGGAGAACTGGGAGCCTTGTTATGCTGATGGGCGGGATGTAAATTGCCAACAGCCACTCTGGAGAAGTGTATGGTGTTTCCTGAAACATCTAAAAAACAAAGCAACAGAGCCTAGGGCACTTCCAATTATGCTCCTATAGCTTAGGGAAATTGAAATCAAAAAGACACAGCCACCCCAAAGTTTGGGACGGCTCTGTTACAAGAACCTCGTTTATGGTACAAGTTCAATATCACAGAAAGCGAAAAATGAATAAAGAATTTGTGGTACTTACGTACAATGCAATATCACTCAGCAATGAAATCTATGTCATCAGGCCCATAGCAGCATAATGAGTGGACTCAGGTACGATGATTCTAAGAGAAATAAGTCACACAGAAAAAGAAATATCATAAGGTATCACTAATACACGGAATGTAAACTTGGCTACCCAGGAACTGAATTACAAAACAGAACAGGGTCTCAAATGTAGAAAACCAACTTATGCTTGCTTAAGGGGAAAGGTGAGTTGGGGTGCTGCATAAAACCAGAGATTGAAATTAGCACAGATACCGTTCCATAAGCCAAATATGTAATAGACAAGAGCTACTCCTTCCTCAACGAAGTGGACTCAACACCCCATATTAAACGCCTAAGAATATACCTGACTAGTAAGAATCTTAAAACCTATGGATTTACATGTCTCCGAAAGGGAATCAAGCATGTGTACAGCAGCATAAACGCAGCAGTGATAGGATTGGTGAGGTTCGGTGAGCAAATGCAGACCCTTTGAAGTCATATTGCATGGTACCCATTCCATGGGTCACAACTCTGCAGGTTTAAGGGATTCCTCCTTCAGCTAAAACATGCATGTGGAACCCAGAGTATGATCCACCGTGTGATCGGGAAACGTGTTCAAATGTGTCTCAGTTTTCGTCCCCTGGTACTCGGGTGCAACATTCCAGACGCTTTACTAACACTCTCCCCACTTGGAGAGTCAGTGCCTTTAACCTCCTGTTTGGCCCAGTTTGCAATTTCTGCGGGAAATGAACAGGAATAGGGAGAACCAATGAGAGACTAGCTGGAGGTGTCTGGACGGGCAAATTTAACTCTCATTTCCCACCAGGAAGAGGAATTAACCAAAGGCTCAGCTTGCCGTGCCGGAACCACACTAGGGCCTGAAGCAATCCTGCAGTGTTGCGGCCAGCTCACAATAAAGAGAGCTGAAGAAAGGAGCTCAGGGGCACTGTCATTCACAAACCTGCAGAGTTATAAATGACAGCTATCGTCCAAAAATATATTGAAGTAAGGCTGCCAAGAGCACTTGAAAGCGGGGCAGAATTGCAGGACACCGATTTCAGGAGGTAGACTGGAATTGCATGAAAAGCATAGGAAAAGAGGCAGAACGTCCACAATGATGCACTTGGCCAAAAAGGGCGTATGCGTTTTTTCCTGAATATATTCAGGATAAAACGCATACGCCCTTTTTGGCCAACCAAGCAAGCTTGCAAAGGAAATCTGCACTACAATGAAGTCTCACTGCCCCCCGGGCAAAAGGGCCATCTGAAAAAAGTGTAAAATCCAGAAAGGCAGGACAGGCCATGGAGAACTGGGAGCCTTGTTATGCTGATGGGCGGGATGTAAATTGCCAACAGCCACTCTGGAGAAGTGTATGGTGTTTCCTGAAACATCTAAAAAACAAAGCAACAGAGCCTAGGGCACTTCCACTTATGCTCCTATAGCTTAGGGAAATTAAAATCAAAAAGACACAGCCACCCCAAAGTTTGGGACGGCTCTGTTTACAAGAACCTCGTTTATGGTACAAGTTCAATATCACAGAAAGCGAAAAATGAATAAAGAATTTGTGGTACTTACGTACAATGCAATATCACTCAGCAATGAAATCTATGTCATCAGGCCCGTAGCAGCATAATGAGTGGACTCAGGTACGATGATTCTAAGAGAAATAAGTCACACAGAAAAAGAAATATCATAAGGTATCACTAATACACGGAATGTAAACTTGGCTACCCAGGAACAGAATTACAAAACAGAACAGGGTCTCAAATGTAGAAAACCAACTTATGCTTGCTTAAGGGGAAAGGTGAGTTGGGGTGCTGCATAAAACCAGAGATTGAAATTAGCACAGATACCGTTCCATAAGCCAAATATGTAATAGACAAGAGCTACTCCTTCCTCAACGAAGTGGACTCAACACCCCATATTAAACGCCTAAGAATATACCTGACTAGTAAGAATCTTAAAACCTATGGATTTACATGTCTCCGAAAGGGAATCAAGCATGTGTACAGAAGCATAAACGCAGCAGTGATAGGATTGGTGAGGTTCGGTGAGCAAATGCAGACCCTTTGAAGTCATATTGCATGGTACCCATTCCATGGGTCACAACTCTGCAGGTTTAAGGGATTCCTCCTTCAGCTAAAACATGCATGTGGAACCCAGAGTATGATCCACCGTGTGATCGGGAAACGTGTTCAAATGTGTCTCAGTTTTCGTCCCCTGGTACTCGGGTGCAACATTCCAGACACTTTACTAACACTCTCCCCACTTGGAGAGTCAGTGCCTTTAACCTCCTGTTTGGCCCAGTTTGCAATTTCTGCGGGAAATGAACAGGAATAGGGAGAACCAATGAGAGACTAGCTGGAGGTGTCTGGACGGGCAAATTTAACTCTCATTTCCCACCAGGAAGAGGAATTAACCAAAGGCTCAGCTTGCCGTGCCGGAACCACACTAGGGCCTGAAGCAATCCTGCGGTGTTGCGGCCAGCTCACAAGAAAGCGAGTTGAACAAAGGAGCTCAGGGGAACTGTCATTCACAAACCTGCAGAGTTATAAATGACAGCTATCGTCCAAAAATATATTGAAGTAAGGCTGCCAAGAGCACTTGAAAGCGGGGCAGAATTGCAGGACACCGATTTCAGGAGGTAGACTGGAATTGCATGAAAAGCATAGGAAAAGAGGCAGAACGTCCACAATGATGCACTTGGCCAAAAAGGGCGTATGCGTTTTTTCCTGAATATATTCAGGAAAAAACGCATACGCCCTTTTTGGCCAACCAAGCAAGCTTGCAAAGGAAATCTGCACTACAATGAAGTCTCACTGCCCCCCGGGCAAAAGGGCCATCTGAAAAAAGTGTAAAATCCAGAAAGGCAGGACAGGCCATGGAGAACTGGGAGCCTTGTTATGCTGATGGGCGGGATGTAAATTGCCAACAGCCACTCTGGAGAAGTGTATGGTGTTTCCTGAAACATCTAAAAAACAAAGCAACAGAGCCTAGGGCACTTCCACTTATGCTCCTATAGCTTAGGGAAATTAAAATCAAAAAGACACAGCCACCCCAAAGTTTGGGACGGCTCTGTTTACAAGAACCTCGTTTATGGTACAAGTTCAATATCACAGAAAGCGAAAAATGAATAAAGAATTTGTGGTACTTACGTACAATGCAATATCACTCAGCAATGAAATCTGTCATCAGGCCCATAGCAGCATAATGAGTGGACTCAGGTACGATGATTCTAAGAGAAATAAGTCACACAGAAAAAGAAATATCATAAGGTATCACTAATACACGGAATGTAAACTTGGCTACCCAGGAACTGAATTACAAAACAGAACAGGGTCTCAAATGTAGAAAACCAACTTATGCTTGCTTAAGGGGAAAGGTGAGTTGGGGTGCTGCATAAAACCAGAGATTGAAATTAGCACAGATACCGTTCCATAAGCCAAATATGTAATAGACAAGAGCTACTCCTTCCTCAACGAAGTGGACTCAACACCCCATATTAAACGCCTAAGAATATACCTGACTAGTAAGAATCTTAAAACCTATGGATTTACATGTCTCCGAAAGGGAATCAAGCATGTGTACAGCAGCATAAACGCAGCAGTGATAGGATTGGTGAGGTTCGGTGAGCAAATGCAGACCCTTTGAAGTCATATTGCATGGTACCCATTCCATGGGTCACAACTCTGCAGGTTTAAGGGATTCCTCCTTCAGCTAAAACATGCATGTGGAACCCAGAGTATGATCCACCGTGTGATCGGGAAACGTGTTCAAATGTGTCTCAGTTTTCGTCCCCTGGTACTCGGGTGCAACATTCCAGACGCTTTACTAACACTCTCCCCACTTGGAGAGTCAGTGCCTTTAACCTCCTGTTTGGCCCAGTTTGCAATTTCTGCGGGAAATGAACAGGAATAGGGAGAACCAATGAGAGACTAGCTGGAGGTGTCTGGACGGGCAAATTTAACTCTCATTTCCCACCAGGAAGAGGAATTAACCAAAGGCTCAGCTTGCCATGCCGGAACCACACTAGGGCCTGAAGCAATCCTGCAGTGTTGCGGCCAGCTCACAATAAAGAGAGCTGAAGAAAGGAGCTCAGGGGCACTGTCATTCACAAACCTGCAGAGTTATAAATGACAGCTATCGTCCAAAAATATATTGAAGTAAGGCTGCCAAGAGCACTTGAAAGCGGGGCAGAATTGCAGGACACCGATTTCAGGAGGTAGACTGGAATTGCATGAAAAGCATAGGAAAAGAGGCAGAACGTCCACAATGATGCACTTGGCCAAAAAGGGCGTATGCGTTTTTTCCTGAATATATTCAGGATAAAACGCATACGCCCTTTTTGGCCAACCAAGCAAGCTTGCAAAGGAAATCTGCACTACAATGAAGTCTCACTGCCCCCCGGGCAAAAGGGCCATCTGAAAAAAGTGTAAAATCCAGAAAGGCAGGACAGGCCATGGAGAACTGGGAGCCTTGTTATGCTGATGGGCGGGATGTAAATTGCCAACAGCCACTCTGGAGAAGTGTATGGTGTTTCCTGAAACATCTAAAAAACAAAGCAACAGAGCCTAGGGCACTTCCACTTATGCTCCTATAGCTTAGGGAAATTAAAATCAAAAAGACACAGCCACCCCAAAGTTTGGGACGGCTCTGTTTACAAGAACCTCGTTTATGGTACAAGTTCAATATCACAGAAAGCGAAAAATGAATAAAGAATTTGTGGTACTTACGTACAATGCAATATCACTCAGCAATGAAATCTATGTCATCAGGCCCATAGCAGCATAATGAGTGGACTCAGGTACGATGATTCTAAGAGAAATAAGTCACACAGAAAAAGAAATATCATAAGGTATCACTAATACACGGAATGTAAACTTGGCTACCCAGGAACAGAATTACAAAACAGAACAGGGTCTCAAATGTAGAAAACCAACTTATGCTTGCTTAAGGGGAAAGGTGAGTTGGGGTGCTGCATAAAACCAGAGATTGAAATTAGCACAGATACCGTTCCATAAGCCAAATATATAATAGACAAGAGCTACTCCTTCCTCAACGAAGTGGACTCAACACCCCATATTAAACGCCTAAGAATATACCTGACTAGTAAGAATCTAAAAACCTATGGATTTTCATGTCTCCAAAAGAGAATCAAGCGTGTGTACAGCAGCATAAACGCAGCAGTGATAGGATTGGTGAGGTTCGGTGAGCAAATGCAGACCCTTTGAAGTCATATTGCATGGTACCCATTCCATGGGTCTCATCTCTCCAGGTTTAAGGGATTCTTCCTTCAGCTAAAACATGCATGTGGAACCCAGAGTATGATCCACCGTGTGATCGGGAAACGTGTTCAAATATGTCTCAGTTTAAGTCTCCTGGTACTCGGGTGCAACATTCCAGACACTTTACTAACACTCTGCCCACTTGGAGAGTCAGTGCCTTTAACCTCCTGTTTGGCCCAGTTTGCAATTTCTGCGGGAAATGAACAGGAATAGGGAGAACCAATGAGAGACTAGCTGGAGGTGTCTGGACGGGCAAATTTAACTCTCATTTCCCACCAGGAAGAGGAATTAACCAAAGGCTCAGCTTGCCGTGCCGGAACCACACTAGGGCCTGAAGCAATCTTGCGGTGTTGCGGCCAGCTCACAAGAAAGCGAGTTGAACAAAGGAGCTCAGGGGAACTGTCATTCACAAACCTGCAGAGTTATAAATGACAGCTATCGTCCAAAAATATATTGAAGTAAGGCTGCCAAGAGCACTTGAAAGCGGGGCAGAATTGCAGGACACCGATTTCAGGAGGTAGACTGGAATTGCATGAAAAGCATAGGAAAAGAGGCAGAACGTCCACAATGATGCACTTGGCCAAAAAGGGCGTATGCGTTTTTTCCTGAATATATTCAGGAAAAAACGCATACGCCCTTTTTGGCCAACCAAGCAAGCTTGCAAAGGAAATCTGCACTACAATGAAGTCTCACTGCCCCCCGGGCAAAAGGGCCATCTGAAAAAAGTGTAAAATCCAGAAAGGCAGGACAGGCCATGGAGAACTGGGAGCCTTGTTATGCTGATGGGCGGGATGTAAATTGCCAACAGCCACTCTGGAGAAGTGTATGGTGTTTCCTGAAACATCTAAAAAACAAAGCAACAGAGCCTAGGGCACTTCCACTTATGCTCCTATAGCTTAGGGAAATTAAAATCAAAAAGACACAGCCACCCCAAAGTTTGGGACGGCTCTGTTTACAAGAACCTCGTTTATGGTACAAGTTCAATATCACAGAAAGCGAAAAATGAATAAAGAATTTGTGGTACTTACGTACAATGCAATATCACTCAGCAATGAAATCTATGTCATCAGGCCCATAGCAGCATAATGAGTGGACTCAGGTACGATGATTCTAAGAGAAATAAGTCACACAGAAAAAGAAATATCATAAGGTATCACTAATACACGGAATGTAAACTTGGCTACCCAGGAACAGAATTACAAAACAGAACAGGGTCTCAAATGTAGAAAACCAACTTATGCTTGCTTAAGGGGAAAGGTGAGTTGGGGTGCTGCATAAAACCAGAGATTGAAATTAGCACAGATACCGTTCCATAAGCCAAATATGTAATAGACAAGAGCTACTCCTTCCTCAACGAAGTGGACTCAACACCCCATATTAAACGCCTAAGAATATACCTGACTAGTAAGAATCTTAAAACCTATGGATTTACATGTCTCCGAAAGGGAATCAAGCATGTGTACAGCAGCATAAACGCAGCAGTGATAGGATTGGTGAGGTTCGGTGAGCAAATGCAGACCCTTTGAAGTCATATTGCATGGTACCCATTCCATGGGTCACAACTCTGCAGGTTTAAGGGATTCCTCCTTCAGCTAAAACATGCATGTGGAACCCAGAGTATGATCCACCGTGTGATCGGGAAACGTGTTCAAATGTGTCTCAGTTTTCGTCCCCTGGTACTCGGGTGCAACATTCCAGACACTTTACTAACACTCTCCCCACTTGGAGAGTCAGTGCCTTTAACCTCCTGTTTGGCCCAGTTTGCAATTTCTGCGGGAAATGAACAGGAATAGGGAGAACCAATGAGAGACTAGCTGGAGGTGTCTGGACGGGCAAATTTAACTCTCATTTCCCACCAGGAAGAGGAATTAACCAAAGGCTCAGCTTGCCGTGCCGGAACCACACTAGGGCCTGAAGCAATCCTGCGGTGTTGCGGCCAGCTCACAAGAAAGCGAGTTGAACAAAGGAGCTCAGGGGCACTGTCATTCACAAACCTGCAGAGTTATAAATGACAGCTATCGTCCAAAAATATATGGAAGGAAGGCTGCCAAGAGCACTTGAAAGCGGGGCAGAATTGCAGGACACCGATTTCAGGAGGTAGACTGGAATTGCATGAAAAGCATAGGAAAAGAGGCAGAACGTCCACAATGATGCACTTGGCCAAAAAGGGCGTATGCGTTTTATCCTGAATATATTCAGGAAAAAACGCATACGCCCTTTTTGGCCAACCAAGCAAGCTTGCAAAGGAAATCTGCACTACAATGAAGTCTCACTGCCCCCCGGGCAAAAGGGCCATCTGAAAAAAGTGTAAAATCCAGAAAGGCAGGACAGGCCATGGAGAACTGGGAGCCTTGTTATGCTGATGGGCGGGATGTAAATTGCCAACAGCCACTCTGGAGAAGTGTATGGTGTTTCCTGAAACATCTAAAAAACAAAGCAACAGAGCCTAGGGCACTTCCAATTATGCTCCTATAGCTTAGGGAAATTCAAATCAAAAAGACACAGCCACCCCAAAGTTTGGGACGGCTCTGTTACAAGAACCTCGTTTATGGTACAAGTTCAATATCACAGAAAGCGAAAAATGAATAAAGAATTTGTGGTACTTACGTACAATGCAATATCACTCAGCAATGAAATCTATGTCATCAGGCCCATAGCAGCATAATGAGTGGACTCAGGTACGATGATTCTAAGAGAAATAAGTCACACAGAAAAAGAAATATCATAAGGTATCACTAATACACGGAATGTAAACTTGGCTACCCAGGAACTGAATTACAAAACAGAACAGGGTCTCAAATGTAGAAAACCAACTTATGCTTGCTTAAGGGGAAAGGTGAGTTGGGGTGCTGCATAAAACCAGAGATTGAAATTAGCACAGATACCGTTCCATAAGCCAAATATGTAATAGACAAGAGCTACTCCTTCCTCAACGAAGTGGACTCAACACCCCATATTAAACGCCTAAGAATATACCTGACTAGTAAGAATCTTAAAACCTATGGATTTACATGTCTCCGAAAGGGAATCAAGCATGTGTACAGCAGCATAAACGCAGCAGTGATAGGATTGGTGAGGTTCGGTGAGCAAATGCAGACCCTTTGAAGTCATATTGCATGGTACCCATTCCATGGGTCACAACTCTGCAGGTTTAAGGGATTCCTCCTTCAGCTAAAACATGCATGTGGAACCCAGAGTATGATCCACCGTGTGATCGGGAAACGTGTTCAAATGTGTCTCAGTTTTCGTCCCCTGGTACTCGGGTGCAACATTCCAGACGCTTTACTAACACTCTCCCCACTTGGAGAGTCAGTGCCTTTAACCTCCTGTTTGGCCCAGTTTGCAATTTCTGCGGGAAATGAACAGGAATAGGGAGAACCAATGAGAGACTAGCTGGAGGTGTCTGGACGGGCAAATTTAACTCTCATTTCCCACCAGGAAGAGGAATTAACCAAAGGCTCAGCTTGCCGTGCCGGAACCACACTAGGGCCTGAAGCAATCCTGCAGTGTTGCGGCCAGCTCACAATAAAGAGAGCTGAAGAAAGGAGCTCAGGGGCACTGTCATTCACAAACCTGCAGAGTTATAAATGACAGCTATCGTCCAAAAATATATTGAAGTAAGGCTGCCAAGAGCACTTGAAAGCGGGGCAGAATTGCAGGACACCGATTTCAGGAGGTAGACTGGAATTGCATGAAAAGCATAGGAAAAGAGGCAGAACGTCCACAATGATGCACTTGGCCAAAAAGGGCGTATGCGTTTTTTCCTGAATATATTCAGGATAAAACGCATACGCCCTTTTTGGCCAACCAAGCAAGCTTGCAAAGGAAATCTGCACTACAATGAAGTCTCACTGCCCCCCGGGCAAAAGGGCCATCTGAAAAAAGTGTAAAATCCAGAAAGGCAGGACAGGCCATGGAGAACTGGGAGCCTTGTTATGCTGATGGGCGGGATGTAAATTGCCAACAGCCACTCTGGAGAAGTGTATGGTGTTTCCTGAAACATCTAAAAAACAAAGCAACAGAGCCTAGGGCACTTCCACTTATGCTCCTATAGCTTAGGGAAATTAAAATCAAAAAGACACAGCCACCCCAAAGTTTGGGACGGCTCTGTTTACAAGAACCTCGTTTATGGTACAAGTTCAATATCACAGAAAGCGAAAAATGAATAAAGAATTTGTGGTACTTACGTACAATGCAATATCACTCAGCAATGAAATCTATGTCATCAGGCCCGTAGCAGCATAATGAGTGGACTCAGGTACGATGATTCTAAGAGAAATAAGTCACACAGAAAAAGAAATATCATAAGGTATCACTAATACACGGAATGTAAACTTGGCTACCCAGGAACAGAATTACAAAACAGAACAGGGTCTCAAATGTAGAAAACCAACTTATGCTTGCTTAAGGGGAAAGGTGAGTTGGGGTGCTGCATAAAACCAGAGATTGAAATTAGCACAGATACCGTTCCATAAGCCAAATATGTAATAGACAAGAGCTACTCCTTCCTCAACGAAGTGGACTCAACACCCCATATTAAACGCCTAAGAATATACCTGACTAGTAAGAATCTTAAAACCTATGGATTTACATGTCTCCGAAAGGGAATCAAGCATGTGTACAGAAGCATAAACGCAGCAGTGATAGGATTGGTGAGGTTCGGTGAGCAAATGCAGACCCTTTGAAGTCATATTGCATGGTACCCATTCCATGGGTCACAACTCTGCAGGTTTAAGGGATTCCTCCTTCAGCTAAAACATGCATGTGGAACCCAGAGTATGATCCACCGTGTGATCGGGAAACGTGTTCAAATGGGTCTCAGTTTTCGTCCCCTGGTACTCGGGTGCAACATTCCAGACACTTTACTAACACTCTCCCCACTTGGAGAGTCAGTGCCTTTAACCTCCTGTTTGGCCCAGTTTGCAATTTCTGCGGGAAATGAACAGGAATAGGGAGAACCAATGAGAGACTAGCTGGAGGTGTCTGGACGGGCAAATTTAACTCTCATTTCCCACCAGGAAGAGGAATTAACCAAAGGCTCAGCTTGCCGTGCCGGAACCACACTAGGGCCTGAAGCAATCCTGCGGTGTTGCGGCCAGCTCACAAGAAAGCGAGTTGAACAAAGGAGCTCAGGGGAACTGTCATTCACAAACCTGCAGAGTTATAAATGACAGCTATCGTCCAAAAATATATTGAAGTAAGGCTGCCAAGAGCACTTGAAAGCGGGGCAGAATTGCAGGACACCGATTTCAGGAGGTAGACTGGAATTGCATGAAAAGCATAGGAAAAGAGGCAGAACGTCCACAATGATGCACTTGGCCAAAAAGGGCGTATGCGTTTTTTCCTGAATATATTCAGGAAAAAACGCATACGCCCTTTTTGGCCAACCAAGCAAGCTTGCAAAGGAAATCTGCACTACAATGAAGTCTCACTGCCCCCCGGGCAAAAGGGCCATCTGAAAAAAGTGTAAAATCCAGAAAGGCAGGACAGGCCATGGAGAACTGGGAGCCTTGTTATGCTGATGGGCGGGATGTAAATTGCCAACAGCCACTCTGGAGAAGTGTATGGTGTTTCCTGAAACATCTAAAAAACAAAGCAACAGAGCCTAGGGCACTTCCACTTATGCTCCTATAGCTTAGGGAAATTAAAATCAAAAAGACACAGCCACCCCAAAGTTTGGGACGGCTCTGTTTACAAGAACCTCGTTTATGGTACAAGTTCAATATCACAGAAAGCGAAAAATGAATAAAGAATTTGTGGTACTTACGTACAATGCAATATCACTCAGCAATGAAATCTGTCATCAGGCCCATAGCAGCATAATGAGTGGACTCAGGTACGATGATTCTAAGAGAAATAAGTCACACAGAAAAAGAAATATCATAAGGTATCACTAATACACGGAATGTAAACTTGGCTACCCAGGAACTGAATTACAAAACAGAACAGGGTCTCAAATGTAGAAAACCAACTTATGCTTGCTTAAGGGGAAAGGTGAGTTGGGGTGCTGCATAAAACCAGAGATTGAAATTAGCACAGATACCGTTCCATAAGCCAAATATGTAATAGACAAGAGCTACTCCTTCCTCAACGAAGTGGACTCAACACCCCATATTAAACGCCTAAGAATATACCTGACTAGTAAGAATCTTAAAACCTATGGATTTACATGTCTCCGAAAGGGAATCAAGCATGTGTACAGCAGCATAAACGCAGCAGTGATAGGATTGGTGAGGTTCGGTGAGCAAATGCAGACCCTTTGAAGTCATATTGCATGGTACCCATTCCATGGGTCACAACTCTGCAGGTTTAAGGGATTCCTCCTTCAGCTAAAACATGCATGTGGAACCCAGAGTATGATCCACCGTGTGATCGGGAAACGTGTTCAAATGTGTCTCAGTTTTCGTCCCCTGGTACTCGGGTGCAACATTCCAGACGCTTTACTAACACTCTCCCCACTTGGAGA
This sequence comes from Lagenorhynchus albirostris, assembly GCF_949774975.1. Taxonomy (NCBI): domain Eukaryota; kingdom Metazoa; phylum Chordata; class Mammalia; order Artiodactyla; family Delphinidae; genus Lagenorhynchus; species Lagenorhynchus albirostris. The sequence continues at coordinate 110,127,862 of NC_083095.1, read as the reverse complement.
GTCAGTGCCTTTAACCTCCTGTTTGGCCCAGTTTGCAATTTCTGCGGGAAATGAACAGGAATAGGGAGAACCAATGAGAGACTAGCTGGAGGTGTCTGGACGGGCAAATTTAACTCTCATTTCCCACCAGGAAGAGGAATTAACCAAAGGCTCAGCTTGCCATGCCGGAACCACACTAGGGCCTGAAGCAATCCTGCAGTGTTGCGGCCAGCTCACAATAAAGAGAGCTGAAGAAAGGAGCTCAGGGGCACTGTCATTCACAAACCTGCAGAGTTATAAATGACAGCTATCGTCCAAAAATATATTGAAGTAAGGCTGCCAAGAGCACTTGAAAGCGGGGCAGAATTGCAGGACACCGATTTCAGGAGGTAGACTGGAATTGCATGAAAAGCATAGGAAAAGAGGCAGAACGTCCACAATGATGCACTTGGCCAAAAAGGGCGTATGCGTTTTTTCCTGAATATATTCAGGATAAAACGCATACGCCCTTTTTGGCCAACCAAGCAAGCTTGCAAAGGAAATCTGCACTACAATGAAGTCTCACTGCCCCCCGGGCAAAAGGGCCATCTGAAAAAAGTGTAAAATCCAGAAAGGCAGGACAGGCCATGGAGAACTGGGAGCCTTGTTATGCTGATGGGCGGGATGTAAATTGCCAACAGCCACTCTGGAGAAGTGTATGGTGTTTCCTGAAACATCTAAAAAACAAAGCAACAGAGCCTAGGGCACTTCCACTTATGCTCCTATAGCTTAGGGAAATTAAAATCAAAAAGACACAGCCACCCCAAAGTTTGGGACGGCTCTGTTTACAAGAACCTCGTTTATGGTACAAGTTCAATATCACAGAAAGCGAAAAATGAATAAAGAATTTGTGGTACTTACGTACAATGCAATATCACTCAGCAATGAAATCTATGTCATCAGGCCCATAGCAGCATAATGAGTGGACTCAGGTACGATGATTCTAAGAGAAATAAGTCACACAGAAAAAGAAATATCATAAGGTATCACTAATACACGGAATGTAAACTTGGCTACCCAGGAACAGAATTACAAAACAGAACAGGGTCTCAAATGTAGAAAACCAACTTATGCTTGCTTAAGGGGAAAGGTGAGTTGGGGTGCTGCATAAAACCAGAGATTGAAATTAGCACAGATACCGTTCCATAAGCCAAATATATAATAGACAAGAGCTACTCCTTCCTCAACGAAGTGGACTCAACACCCCATATTAAACGCCTAAGAATATACCTGACTAGTAAGAATCTAAAAACCTATGGATTTTCATGTCTCCAAAAGAGAATCAAGCGTGTGTACAGCAGCATAAACGCAGCAGTGATAGGATTGGTGAGGTTCGGTGAGCAAATGCAGACCCTTTGAAGTCATATTGCATGGTACCCATTCCATGGGTCTCATCTCTCCAGGTTTAAGGGATTCTTCCTTCAGCTAAAACATGCATGTGGAACCCAGAGTATGATCCACCGTGTGATCGGGAAACGTGTTCAAATATGTCTCAGTTTAAGTCTCCTGGTACTCGGGTGCAACATTCCAGACACTTTACTAACACTCTGCCCACTTGGAGAGTCAGTGCCTTTAACCTCCTGTTTGGCCCAGTTTGCAATTTCTGCGGGAAATGAACAGGAATAGGGAGAACCAATGAGAGACTAGCTGGAGGTGTCTGGACGGGCAAATTTAACTCTCATTTCCCACCAGGAAGAGGAATTAACCAAAGGCTCAGCTTGCCGTGCCGGAACCACACTAGGGCCTGAAGCAATCTTGCGGTGTTGCGGCCAGCTCACAAGAAAGCGAGTTGAACAAAGGAGCTCAGGGGAACTGTCATTCACAAACCTGCAGAGTTATAAATGACAGCTATCGTCCAAAAATATATTGAAGTAAGGCTGCCAAGAGCACTTGAAAGCGGGGCAGAATTGCAGGACACCGATTTCAGGAGGTAGACTGGAATTGCATGAAAAGCATAGGAAAAGAGGCAGAACGTCCACAATGATGCACTTGGCCAAAAAGGGCGTATGCGTTTTTTCCTGAATATATTCAGGAAAAAACGCATACGCCCTTTTTGGCCAACCAAGCAAGCTTGCAAAGGAAATCTGCACTACAATGAAGTCTCACTGCCCCCCAGGCAAAAGGGCCATCTGAAAAAAGTGTAAAATCCAGAAAGGCAGGACAGGCCATGGAGAACTGGGAGCCTTGTTATGCTGATGGGCGGGATGTAAATTGCCAACAGCCACTCTGGAGAAGTGTATGGTGTTTCCTGAAACATCTAAAAAACAAAGCAACAGAGCCTAGGGCACTTCCACTTATGCTCCTATAGCTTAGGGAAATTAAAATCAAAAAGACACAGCCACCCCAAAGTTTGGGACGGCTCTGTTTACAAGAACCTCGTTTATGGTACAAGTTCAATATCACAGAAAGCGAAAAATGAATAAAGAATTTGTGGTACTTACGTACAATGCAATATCACTCAGCAATGAAATCTATGTCATCAGGCCCATAGCAGCATAATGAGTGGACTCAGGTACGATGATTCTAAGAGAAATAAGTCACACAGAAAAAGAAATATCATAAGGTATCACTAATACACGGAATGTAAACTTGGCTACCCAGGAACAGAATTACAAAACAGAACAGGGTCTCAAATGTAGAAAACCAACTTATGCTTGCTTAAGGGGAAAGGTGAGTTGGGGTGCTGCATAAAACCAGAGATTGAAATTAGCACAGATACCGTTCCATAAGCCAAATATGTAATAGACAAGAGCTACTCCTTCCTCAACGAAGTGGACTCAACACCCCATATTAAACGCCTAAGAATATACCTGACTAGTAAGAATCTTAAAACCTATGGATTTACATGTCTCCGAAAGGGAATCAAGCATGTGTACAGCAGCATAAACGCAGCAGTGATAGGATTGGTGAGGTTCGGTGAGCAAATGCAGACCCTTTGAAGTCATATTGCATGGTACCCATTCCATGGGTCACAACTCTGCAGGTTTAAGGGATTCCTCCTTCAGCTAAAACATGCATGTGGAACCCAGAGTATGATCCACCGTGTGATCGGGAAACGTGTTCAAATGTGTCTCAGTTTTCGTCCCCTGGTACTCGGGTGCAACATTCCAGACACTTTACTAACACTCTCCCCACTTGGAGAGTCAGTGCCTTTAACCTCCTGTTTGGCCCAGTTTGCAATTTCTGCGGGAAATGAACAGGAATAGGGAGAACCAATGAGAGACTAGCTGGAGGTGTCTGGACGGGCAAATTTAACTCTCATTTCCCACCAGGAAGAGGAATTAACCAAAGGCTCAGCTTGCCGTGCCGGAACCACACTAGGGCCTGAAGCAATCCTGCGGTGTTGCGGCCAGCTCACAAGAAAGCGAGTTGAACAAAGGAGCTCAGGGGCACTGTCATTCACAAACCTGCAGAGTTATAAATGACAGCTATCGTCCAAAAATATATGGAAGGAAGGCTGCCAAGAGCACTTGAAAGCGGGGCAGAATTGCAGGACACCGATTTCAGGAGGTAGACTGGAATTGCATGAAAAGCATAGGAAAAGAGGCAGAACGTCCACAATGATGCACTTGGCCAAAAAGGGCGTATGCGTTTTATCCTGAATATATTCAGGAAAAAACGCATACGCCCTTTTTGGCCAACCAAGCAAGCTTGCAAAGGAAATCTGCACTACAATGAAGTCTCACTGCCCCCCGGGCAAAAGGGCCATCTGAAAAAAGTGTAAAATCCAGAAAGGCAGGACAGGCCATGGAGAACTGGGAGCCTTGTTATGCTGATGGGCGGGATGTAAATTGCCAACAGCCACTCTGGAGAAGTGTATGGTGTTTCCTGAAACATCTAAAAAACAAAGCAACAGAGCCTAGGGCACTTCCACTTATGCTCCTATAGCTTAGGGAAATTCAAATCAAAAAGACACAGCCACCCCAAAGTTTGGGACGGCTCTGTTTACAAGAACCTCGTTTATGGTACAAGTTCAATATCACAGAAAGCGAAAAATGAATAAAGAATTTGTGGTACTTACGTACAATGCAATATCACTCAGCAATGAAATCTATGTCATCAGGCCCATAGCAGCATAATGAGTGGACTCAGGTACGATGATTCTAAGAGAAATAAGTCACACAGAAAAAGAAATATCATAAGGTATCACTAATACACGGAATGTAAACTTGGCTACCCAGGAACTGAATTACAAAACAGAACAGGGTCTCAAATGTAGAAAACCAACTTATGCTTGCTTAAGGGGAAAGGTGAGTTGGGGTGCTGCATAAAACCAGAGATTGAAATTAGCACAGATACCGTTCCATAAGCCAAATATGTAATAGACAAGAGCTACTCCTTCCTCAACGAAGTGGACTCAACACCCCATATTAAACGCCTAAGAATATAGCTGACTAGTAAGAATCTTAAAACCTATGGATTTACATGTCTCCGAAAGGGAATCAAGCATGTGTACAGCAGCATAAACGCAGCAGTGATAGGATTGGTGAGGTTCGGTGAGCAAATGCAGACCCTTTGAAGTCATATTGCATGGTACCCATTCCATGGGTCACAACTCTGCAGGTTTAAGGGATTCCTCCTTCAGCTAAAACATGCATGTGGAACCCAGAGTATGATCCACCGTGTGATCGGGAAACGTGTTCAAATGTGTCTCAGTTTTCGTCCCCTGGTACTCGGGTGCAACATTCCAGACGCTTTACTAACACTCTCCCCACTTGGAGAGTCAGTGCCTTTAACCTCCTGTTTGGCCCAGTTTGCAATTTCTGCGGGAAATGAACAGGAATAGGGAGAACCAATGAGAGACTAGCTGGAGGTGTCTGGACGGGCAAATTTAACTCTCATTTCCCACCAGGAAGAGGAATTAACCAAAGGCTCAGCTTGCCGTGCCGGAACCACACTAGGGCCTGAAGCAATCCTGCGGTGTTGCGGCCAGCTCACAAGAAAGCGAGTTGAACAAAGGAGCTCAGGGGAACTGTCATTCACAAACCTGCAGAGTTATAAATGACAGCTATCGTCCAAAAATATATTGAAGTAAGGCTGCCAAGAGCACTTGAAAGCGGGGCAGAATTGCAGGACACCGATTTCAGGAGGTAGACTGGAATTGCATGAAAAGCATAGGAAAAGAGGCAGAACGTCCACAATGATGCACTTGGCCAAAAAGGGCGTATGCGTTTTTTCCTGAATATATTCAGGAAAAAACGCATACGCCCTTTTTGGCCAACCAAGCAAGCTTGCAAAGGAAATCTGCACTACAATGAAGTCTCACTGCCCCCCGGGCAAAAGGGCCATCTGAAAAAAGTGTAAAATCCAGAAAGGCAGGACAGGCCATGGAGAACTGGGAGCCTTGTTATGCTGATGGGCGGGATGTAAATTGCCAACAGCCACTCTGGAGAAGTGTATGGTGTTTCCTGAAACATCTAAAAAACAAAGCAACAGAGCCTAGGGCACTTCCAATTATGCTCCTATAGCTTAGGGAAATTGAAATCAAAAAGACACAGCCACCCCAAAGTTTGGGACGGCTCTGTTACAAGAACCTCGTTTATGGTACAAGTTCAATATCACAGAAAGCGAAAAATGAATAAAGAATTTGTGGTACTTACGTACAATGCAATATCACTCAGCAATGAAATCTATGTCATCAGGCCCATAGCAGCATAATGAGTGGACTCAGGTACGATGATTCTAAGAGAAATAAGTCACACAGAAAAAGAAATATCATAAGGTATCACTAATACACGGAATGTAAACTTGGCTACCCAGGAACTGAATTACAAAACAGAACAGGGTCTCAAATGTAGAAAACCAACTTATGCTTGCTTAAGGGGAAAGGTGAGTTGGGGTGCTGCATAAAACCAGAGATTGAAATTAGCACAGATACCGTTCCATAAGCCAAATATGTAATAGACAAGAGCTACTCCTTCCTCAACGAAGTGGACTCAACACCCCATATTAAACGCCTAAGAATATACCTGACTAGTAAGAATCTTAAAACCTATGGATTTACATGTCTCCGAAAGGGAATCAAGCATGTGTACAGCAGCATAAACGCAGCAGTGATAGGATTGGTGAGGTTCGGTGAGCAAATGCAGACCCTTTGAAGTCATATTGCATGGTACCCATTCCATGGGTCACAACTCTGCAGGTTTAAGGGATTCCTCCTTCAGCTAAAACATGCATGTGGAACCCAGAGTATGATCCACCGTGTGATCGGGAAACGTGTTCAAATGTGTCTCAGTTTTCGTCCCCTGGTACTCGGGTGCAACATTCCAGACGCTTTACTAACACTCTCCCCACTTGGAGAGTCAGTGCCTTTAACCTCCTGTTTGGCCCAGTTTGCAATTTCTGCGGGAAATGAACAGGAATAGGGAGAACCAATGAGAGACTAGCTGGAGGTGTCTGGACGGGCAAATTTAACTCTCATTTCCCACCAGGAAGAGGAATTAACCAAAGGCTCAGCTTGCCGTGCCGGAACCACACTAGGGCCTGAAGCAATCCTGCAGTGTTGCGGCCAGCTCACAATAAAGAGAGCTGAAGAAAGGAGCTCAGGGGCACTGTCATTCACAAACCTGCAGAGTTATAAATGACAGCTATCGTCCAAAAATATATTGAAGTAAGGCTGCCAAGAGCACTTGAAAGCGGGGCAGAATTGCAGGACACCGATTTCAGGAGGTAGACTGGAATTGCATGAAAAGCATAGGAAAAGAGGCAGAACGTCCACAATGATGCACTTGGCCAAAAAGGGCGTATGCGTTTTTTCCTGAATATATTCAGGATAAAACGCATACGCCCTTTTTGGCCAACCAAGCAAGCTTGCAAAGGAAATCTGCACTACAATGAAGTCTCACTGCCCCCCGGGCAAAAGGGCCATCTGAAAAAAGTGTAAAATCCAGAAAGGCAGGACAGGCCATGGAGAACTGGGAGCCTTGTTATGCTGATGGGCGGGATGTAAATTGCCAACAGCCACTCTGGAGAAGTGTATGGTGTTTCCTGAAACATCTAAAAAACAAAGCAACAGAGCCTAGGGCACTTCCACTTATGCTCCTATAGCTTAGGGAAATTAAAATCAAAAAGACACAGCCACCCCAAAGTTTGGGACGGCTCTGTTTACAAGAACCTCGTTTATGGTACAAGTTCAATATCACAGAAAGCGAAAAATGAATAAAGAATTTGTGGTACTTACGTACAATGCAATATCACTCAGCAATGAAATCTATGTCATCAGGCCCGTAGCAGCATAATGAGTGGACTCAGGTACGATGATTCTAAGAGAAATAAGTCACACAGAAAAAGAAATATCATAAGGTATCACTAATACACGGAATGTAAACTTGGCTACCCAGGAACAGAATTACAAAACAGAACAGGGTCTCAAATGTAGAAAACCAACTTATGCTTGCTTAAGGGGAAAGGTGAGTTGGGGTGCTGCATAAAACCAGAGATTGAAATTAGCACAGATACCGTTCCATAAGCCAAATATGTAATAGACAAGAGCTACTCCTTCCTCAACGAAGTGGACTCAACACCCCATATTAAACGCCTAAGAATATACCTGACTAGTAAGAATCTTAAAACCTATGGATTTACATGTCTCCGAAAGGGAATCAAGCATGTGTACAGAAGCATAAACGCAGCAGTGATAGGATTGGTGAGGTTCGGTGAGCAAATGCAGACCCTTTGAAGTCATATTGCATGGTACCCATTCCATGGGTCACAACTCTGCAGGTTTAAGGGATTCCTCCTTCAGCTAAAACATGCATGTGGAACCCAGAGTATGATCCACCGTGTGATCGGGAAACGTGTTCAAATGTGTCTCAGTTTTCGTCCCCTGGTACTCGGGTGCAACATTCCAGACACTTTACTAACACTCTCCCCACTTGGAGAGTCAGTGCCTTTAACCTCCTGTTTGGCCCAGTTTGCAATTTCTGCGGGAAATGAACAGGAATAGGGAGAACCAATGAGAGACTAGCTGGAGGTGTCTGGACGGGCAAATTTAACTCTCATTTCCCACCAGGAAGAGGAATTAACCAAAGGCTCAGCTTGCCGTGCCGGAACCACACTAGGGCCTGAAGCAATCCTGCGGTGTTGCGGCCAGCTCACAAGAAAGCGAGTTGAACAAAGGAGCTCAGGGGAACTGTCATTCACAAACCTGCAGAGTTATAAATGACAGCTATCGTCCAAAAATATATTGAAGTAAGGCTGCCAAGAGCACTTGAAAGCGGGGCAGAATTGCAGGACACCGATTTCAGGAGGTAGACTGGAATTGCATGAAAAGCATAGGAAAAGAGGCAGAACGTCCACAATGATGCACTTGGCCAAAAAGGGCGTATGCGTTTTTTCCTGAATATATTCAGGAAAAAACGCATACGCCCTTTTTGGCCAACCAAGCAAGCTTGCAAAGGAAATCTGCACTACAATGAAGTCTCACTGCCCCCCGGGCAAAAGGGCCATCTGAAAAAAGTGTAAAATCCAGAAAGGCAGGACAGGCCATGGAGAACTGGGAGCCTTGTTATGCTGATGGGCGGGATGTAAATTGCCAACAGCCACTCTGGAGAAGTGTATGGTGTTTCCTGAAACATCTAAAAAACAAAGCAACAGAGCCTAGGGCACTTCCACTTATGCTCCTATAGCTTAGGGAAATTAAAATCAAAAAGACACAGCCACCCCAAAGTTTGGGACGGCTCTGTTTACAAGAACCTCGTTTATGGTACAAGTTCAATATCACAGAAAGCGAAAAATGAATAAAGAATTTGTGGTACTTACGTACAATGCAATATCACTCAGCAATGAAATCTGTCATCAGGCCCATAGCAGCATAATGAGTGGACTCAGGTACGATGATTCTAAGAGAAATAAGTCACACAGAAAAAGAAATATCATAAGGTATCACTAATACACGGAATGTAAACTTGGCTACCCAGGAACTGAATTACAAAACAGAACAGGGTCTCAAATGTAGAAAACCAACTTATGCTTGCTTAAGGGGAAAGGTGAGTTGGGGTGCTGCATAAAACCAGAGATTGAAATTAGCACAGATACCGTTCCATAAGCCAAATATGTAATAGACAAGAGCTACTCCTTCCTCAACGAAGTGGACTCAACACCCCATATTAAACGCCTAAGAATATACCTGACTAGTAAGAATCTTAAAACCTATGGATTTACATGTCTCCGAAAGGGAATCAAGCATGTGTACAGCAGCATAAACGCAGCAGTGATAGGATTGGTGAGGTTCGGTGAGCAAATGCAGACCCTTTGAAGTCATATTGCATGGTACCCATTCCATGGGTCACAACTCTGCAGGTTTAAGGGATTCCTCCTTCAGCTAAAACATGCATGTGGAACCCAGAGTATGATCCACCGTGTGATCGGGAAACGTGTTCAAATGTGTCTCAGTTTTCGTCCCCTGGTACTCGGGTGCAACATTCCAGACGCTTTACTAACACTCTCCCCACTTGGAGAGTCAGTGCCTTTAACCTCCTGTTTGGCCCAGTTTGCAATTTCTGCGGGAAATGAACAGGAATAGGGAGAACCAATGAGAGACTAGCTGGAGGTGTCTGGACGGGCAAATTTAACTCTCATTTCCCACCAGGAAGAGGAATTAACCAAAGGCTCAGCTTGCCATGCCGGAACCACACTAGGGCCTGAAGCAATCCTGCAGTGTTGCGGCCAGCTCACAATAAAGAGAGCTGAAGAAAGGAGCTCAGGGGCACTGTCATTCACAAACCTGCAGAGTTATAAATGACAGCTATCGTCCAAAAATATATTGAAGTAAGGCTGCCAAGAGCACTTGAAAGCGGGGCAGAATTGCAGGACACCGATTTCAGGAGGTAGACTGGAATTGCATGAAAAGCATAGGAAAAGAGGCAGAACGTCCACAATGATGCACTTGGCCAAAAAGGGCGTATGCGTTTTTTCCTGAATATATTCAGGATAAAACGCATACGCCCTTTTTGGCCAACCAAGCAAGCTTGCAAAGGAAATCTGCACTACAATGAAGTCTCACTGCCCCCCGGGCAAAAGGGCCATCTGAAAAAAGTGTAAAATCCAGAAAGGCAGGACAGGCCATGGAGAACTGGGAGCCTTGTTATGCTGATGGGCGGGATGTAAATTGCCAACAGCCACTCTGGAGAAGTGTATGGTGTTTCCTGAAACATCTAAAAAACAAAGCAACAGAGCCTAGGGCACTTCCACTTATGCTCCTATAGCTTAGGGAAATTAAAATCAAAAAGACACAGCCACCCCAAAGTTTGGGACGGCTCTGTTTACAAGAACCTCGTTTATGGTACAAGTTCAATATCACAGAAAGCGAAAAATGAATAAAGAATTTGTGGTACTTACGTACAATGCAATATCACTCAGCAATGAAATCTATGTCATCAGGCCCATAGCAGCATAATGAGTGGACTCAGGTACGATGATTCTAAGAGAAATAAGTCACACAGAAAAAGAAATATCATAAGGTATCACTAATACACGGAATGTAAACTTGGCTACCCAGGAACAGAATTACAAAACAGAACAGGGTCTCAAATGTAGAAAACCAACTTATGCTTGCTTAAGGGGAAAGGTGAGTTGGGGTGCTGCATAAAACCAGAGATTGAAATTAGCACAGATACCGTTCCATAAGCCAAATATATAATAGACAAGAGCTACTCCTTCCTCAACGAAGTGGACTCAACACCCCATATTAAACGCCTAAGAATATACCTGACTAGTAAGAATCTAAAAACCTATGGATTTTCATGTCTCCAAAAGAGAATCAAGCGTGTGTACAGCAGCATAAACGCAGCAGTGATAGGATTGGTGAGGTTCGGTGAGCAAATGCAGACCCTTTGAAGTCATATTGCATGGTACCCATTCCATGGGTCTCATCTCTCCAGGTTTAAGGGATTCTTCCTTCAGCTAAAACATGCATGTGGAACCCAGAGTATGATCCACCGTGTGATCGGGAAACGTGTTCAAATATGTCTCAGTTTAAGTCTCCTGGTACTCGGGTGCAACATTCCAGACACTTTACTAACACTCTGCCCACTTGGAGAGTCAGTGCCTTTAACCTCCTGTTTGGCCCAGTTTGCAATTTCTGCGGGAAATGAACAGGAATAGGGAGAACCAATGAGAGACTAGCTGGAGGTGTCTGGACGGGCAAATTTAACTCTCATTTCCCACCAGGAAGAGGAATTAACCAAAGGCTCAGCTTGCCGTGCCGGAACCACACTAGGGCCTGAAGCAATCTTGCGGTGTTGCGGCCAGCTCACAAGAAAGCGAGTTGAACAAAGGAGCTCAGGGGAACTGTCATTCACAAACCTGCAGAGTTATAAATGACAGCTATCGTCCAAAAATATATTGAAGTAAGGCTGCCAAGAGCACTTGAAAGCGGGGCAGAATTGCAGGACACCGATTTCAGGAGGTAGACTGGAATTGCATGAAAAGCATAGGAAAAGAGGCAGAACGTCCACAATGATGCACTTGGCCAAAAAGGGCGTATGCGTTTTTTCCTGAATATATTCAGGAAAAAACGCATACGCCCTTTTTGGCCAACCAAGCAAGCTTGCAAAGGAAATCTGCACTACAATGAAGTCTCACTGCCCCCCGGGCAAAAGGGCCATCTGAAAAAAGTGTAAAATCCAGAAAGGCAGGACAGGCCATGGAGAACTGGGAGCCTTGTTATGCTGATGGGCGGGATGTAAATTGCCAACAGCCACTCTGGAGAAGTGTATGGTGTTTCCTGAAACATCTAAAAAACAAAGCAACAGAGCCTAGGGCACTTCCACTTATGCTCCTATAGCTTAGGGAAATTAAAATCAAAAAGACACAGCCACCCCAAAGTTTGGGACGGCTCTGTTTACAAGAACCTCGTTTATGGTACAAGTTCAATATCACAGAAAGCGAAAAATGAATAAAGAATTTGTGGTACTTACGTACAATGCAATATCACTCAGCAATGAAATCTATGTCATCAGGCCCATAGCAGCATAATGAGTGGACTCAGGTACGATGATTCTAAGAGAAATAAGTCACACAGAAAAAGAAATATCATAAGGTATCACTAATACACGGAATGTAAACTTGGCTACCCAGGAACAGAATTACAAAACAGAACAGGGTCTCAAATGTAGAAAACCAACTTATGCTTGCTTAAGGGGAAAGGTGAGTTGGGGTGCTGCATAAAACCAGAGATTGAAATTAGCACAGATACCGTTCCATAAGCCAAATATGTAATAGACAAGAGCTACTCCTTCCTCAACGAAGTGGACTCAACACCCCATATTAAACGCCTAAGAATATACCTGACTAGTAAGAATCTTAAAACCTATGGATTTACATGTCTCCGAAAGGGAATCAAGCATGTGTACAGCAGCATAAACGCAGCAGTGATAGGATTGGTGAGGTTCGGTGAGCAAATGCAGACCCTTTGAAGTCATATTGCATGGTACCCATTCCATGGGTCACAACTCTGCAGGTTTAAGGGATTCCTCCTTCAGCTAAAACATGCATGTGGAACCCAGAGTATGATCCACCGTGTGATCGGGAAACGTGTTCAAATGTGTCTCAGTTTTCGTCCCCTGGTACTCGGGTGCAACATTCCAGACGCTTTACTAACACTCTCCCCACTTGGAGAGTCAGTGCCTTTAACCTCCTGTTTGGCCCAGTTTGCAATTTCTGCGGGAAATGAACAGGAATAGGGAGAACCAATGAGAGACTAGCTGGAGGTGTCTGGACGGGCAAATTTAACTCTCATTTCCCACCAGGAAGAGGAATTAACCAAAGGCTCAGCTTGCCGTGCCGGAACCACACTAGGGCCTGAAGCAATCCTGCGGTGTTGCGGCCAGCTCACAATAAAGAGAGCTGAAGAAAGGAGCTCAGGGGCACTGTCATTCACAAACCTGCAGAGTTATAAATGACAGCTATCGTCCAAAAATATATTGAAGTAAGGCTGCCAAGAGCACTTGAAAGCGGGGCAGAATTGCAGGACACCGATTTCAGGAGGTAGACTGGAATTGCATGAAAAGCATAGGAAAAGAGGCAGAACGTCCACAATGATGCACTTGGCCAAAAAGGGCGTATGCGTTTTTTCCTGAATATATTCAGGATAAAACGCATACGCCCTTTTTGGCCAACCAAGCAAGCTTGCAAAGGAAATCTGCACTACAATGAAGTCTCACTGCCCCCCGGGCAAAAGGGCCATCTGAAAAAAGTGTAAAATCCAGAAAGGCAGGACAGGCCATGGAGAACTGGGAGCCTTGTTATGCTGATGGGCGGGATGTAAATTGCCAACAGCCACTCTGGAGAAGTGTATGGTGTTTCCTGAAACATCTAAAAAACAAAGCAACAGAGCCTAGGGCACTTCCACTTATGCTCCTATAGCTTAGGGAAATTAAAATCAAAAAGACACAGCCACCCCAAAGTTTGGGACGGCTCTGTTTACAAGAACCTCGTTTATGGTACAAGTTCAATATCACAGAAAGCGAAAAATGAATAAAGAATTTGTGGTACTTACGTACAATGCAATATCACTCAGCAATGAAATCTATGTCATCAGGCCCATAGCAGCATAATGAGTGGACTCAGGTACGATGATTCTAAGAGAAATAAGTCACACAGAAAAAGAAATATCATAAGGTATCACTAATACACGGAATGTAAACTTGGCTACCCAGGAACAGAATTACAAAACAGAACAGGGTCTCAAATGTAGAAAACCAACTTATGCTTGCTTAAGGGGAAAGGTGAGTTGGGGTGCTGCATAAAACCAGAGATTGAAATTAGCACAGATACCGTTCCATAAGCCAAATATATAATAGACAAGAGCTACTCCTTCCTCAACGAAGTGGACTCAACACCCCATATTAAACGCCTAAGAATATACCTGACTAGTAAGAATCTAAAAACCTATGGATTTTCATGTCTCCAAAAGAGAATCAAGCGTGTGTACAGCAGCATAAACGCAGCAGTGATAGGATTGGTGAGGTTCGGTGAGCAAATGCAGACCCTTTGAAGTCATATTGCATGGTACCCATTCCATGGGTCTCATCTCTCCAGGTTTAAGGGATTCTTCCTTCAGCTAAAACATGCATGTGGAACCCAGAGTATGATCCACCGTGTGATCGGGAAACGTGTTCAAATATGTCTCAGTTTAAGTCTCCTGGTACTCGGGTGCAACATTCCAGACACTTTACTAACACTCTGCCCACTTGGAGAGTCAGTGCCTTTAACCTCCTGTTTGGCCCAGTTTGCAATTTCTGCGGGAAATGAACAGGAATAGGGAGAACCAATGAGAGACTAGCTGGAGGTGTCTGGACGGGCAAATTTAACTCTCATTTCCCACCAGGAAGAGGAATTAACCAAAGGCTCAGCTTGCCGTGCCGGAACCACACTAGGGCCTGAAGCAATCTTGCGGTGTTGCGGCCAGCTCACAAGAAAGCGAGTTGAACAAAGGAGCTCAGGGGAACTGTCATTCACAAACCTGCAGAGTTATAAATGACAGCTATCGTCCAAAAATATATTGAAGTAAGGCTGCCAAGAGCACTTGAAAGCGGGGCAGAATTGCAGGACACCGATTTCAGGAGGTAGACTGGAATTGCATGAAAAGCATAGGAAAAGAGGCAGAACGTCCACAATGATGCACTTGGCCAAAAAGGGCGTATGCGTTTTTTCCTGAATATATTCAGGAAAAAACGCATACGCCCTTTTTGGCCAACCAAGCAAGCTTGCAAAGGAAATCTGCACTACAATGAAGTCTCACTGCCCCCCGGGCAAAAGGGCCATCTGAAAAAAGTGTAAAATCCAGAAAGGCAGGACAGGCCATGGAGAACTGGGAGCCTTGTTATGCTGATGGGCGGGATGTAAATTGCCAACAGCCACTCTGGAGAAGTGTATGGTGTTTCCTGAAACATCTAAAAAACAAAGCAACAGAGCCTAGGGCACTTCCACTTATGCTCCTATAGCTTAGGGAAATTAAAATCAAAAAGACACAGCCACCCCAAAGTTTGGGACGGCTCTGTTTACAAGAACCTCGTTTATGGTACAAGTTCAATATCACAGAAAGCGAAAAATGAATAAAGAATTTGTGGTACTTACGTACAATGCAATATCACTCAGCAATGAAATCTATGTCATCAGGCCCATAGCAGCATAATGAGTGGACTCAGGTACGATGATTCTAAGAGAAATAAGTCACACAGAAAAAGAAATATCATAAGGTATCACTAATACACGGAATGTAAACTTGGCTACCCAGGAACAGAATTACAAAACAGAACAGGGTCTCAAATGTAGAAAACCAACTTATGCTTGCTTAAGGGGAAAGGTGAGTTGGGGTGCTGCATAAAACCAGAGATTGAAATTAGCACAGATACCGTTCCATAAGCCAAATATGTAATAGACAAGAGCTACTCCTTCCTCAACGAAGTGGACTCAACACCCCATATTAAACGCCTAAGAATATACCTGACTAGTAAGAATCTTAAAACCTATGGATTTACATGTCTCCGAAAGGGAATCAAGCATGTGTACAGCAGCATAAACGCAGCAGTGATAGGATTGGTGAGGTTCGGTGAGCAAATGCAGACCCTTTGAAGTCATATTGCATGGTACCCATTCCATGGGTCACAACTCTGCAGGTTTAAGGGATTCCTCCTTCAGCTAAAACATGCATGTGGAACCCAGAGTATGATCCACCGTGTGATCGGGAAACGTGTTCAAATGTGTCTCAGTTTTCGTCCCCTGGTACTCGGGTGCAACATTCCAGACGCTTTACTAACACTCTCCCCACTTGGAGAGTCAGTGCCTTTAACCTCCTGTTTGGCCCAGTTTGCAATTTCTGCGGGAAATGAACAGGAATAGGGAGAACCAATGAGAGACTAGCTGGAGGTGTCTGGACGGGCAAATTTAACTCTCATTTCCCACCAGGAAGAGGAATTAACCAAAGGCTCAGCTTGCCGTGCCGGAACCACACTAGGGCCTGAAGCAATCCTGCGGTGTTGCGGCCAGCTCACAATAAAGAGAGCTGAAGAAAGGAGCTCAGGGGCACTGTCATTCACAAACCTGCAGAGTTATAAATGACAGCTATCGTCCAAAAATATATTGAAGTAAGGCTGCCAAGAGCACTTGAAAGCGGGGCAGAATTGCAGGACACCGATTTCAGGAGGTAGACTGGAATTGCATGAAAAGCATAGGAAAAGAGGCAGAACGTCCACAATGATGCACTTGGCCAAAAAGGGCGTATGCGTTTTTTCCTGAATATATTCAGGATAAAACGCATACGCCCTTTTTGGCCAACCAAGCAAGCTTGCAAAGGAAATCTGCACTACAATGAAGTCTCACTGCCCCCCGGGCAAAAGGGCCATCTGAAAAAAGTGTAAAATCCAGAAAGGCAGGACAGGCCATGGAGAACTGGGAGCCTTGTTATGCTGATGGGCGGGATGTAAATTGCCAACAGCCACTCTGGAGAAGTGTATGGTGTTTCCTGAAACATCTAAAAAACAAAGCAACAGAGCCTAGGGCACTTCCACTTATGCTCCTATAGCTTAGGGAAATTAAAATCAAAAAGACACAGCCACCCCAAAGTTTGGGACGGCTCTGTTTACAAGAACCTCGTTTATGGTACAAGTTCAATATCACAGAAAGCGAAAAATGAATAAAGAATTTGTGGTACTTACGTACAATGCAATATCACTCAGCAATGAAATCTATGTCATCAGGCCCATAGCAGCATAATGAGTGGACTCAGGTACGATGATTCTAAGAGAAATAAGTCACACAGAAAAAGAAATATCATAAGGTATCACTAATACACGGAATGTAAACTTGGCTACCCAGGAACAGAATTACAAAACAGAACAGGGTCTCAAATGTAGAAAACCAACTTATGCTTGCTTAAGGGGAAAGGTGAGTTGGGGTGCTGCATAAAACCAGAGATTGAAATTAGCACAGATACCGTTCCATAAGCCAAATATATAATAGACAAGAGCTACTCCTTCCTCAACGAAGTGGACTCAACACCCCATATTAAACGCCTAAGAATATACCTGACTAGTAAGAATCTAAAAACCTATGGATTTTCATGTCTCCAAAAGAGAATCAAGCGTGTGTACAGCAGCATAAACGCAGCAGTGATAGGATTGGTGAGGTTCGGTGAGCAAATGCAGACCCTTTGAAGTCATATTGCATGGTACCCATTCCATGGGTCTCATCTCTCCAGGTTTAAGGGATTCTTCCTTCAGCTAAAACATGCATGTGGAACCCAGAGTATGATCCACCGTGTGATCGGGAAACGTGTTCAAATATGTCTCAGTTTAAGTCTCCTGGTACTCGGGTGCAACATTCCAGACACTTTACTAACACTCTGCCCACTTGGAGAGTCAGTGCCTTTAACCTCCTGTTTGGCCCAGTTTGCAATTTCTGCGGGAAATGAACAGGAATAGGGAGAACCAATGAGAGACTAGCTGGAGGTGTCTGGACGGGCAAATTTAACTCTCATTTCCCACCAGGAAGAGGAATTAACCAAAGGCTCAGCTTGCCGTGCCGGAACCACACTAGGGCCTGAAACAATCTTGCGGTGTTGCGGCCAGCTCACAAGAAAGCGAGTTGAACAAAGGAGCTCAGGGGAACTGTCATTCACAAACCTGCAGAGTTATAAATGACAGCTATCGTCCAAAAATATATTGAAGTAAGGCTGCCAAGAGCACTTGAAAGCGGGGCAGAATTGCAGGACACCGATTTCAGGAGGTAGACTGGAATTGCATGAAAAGCATAGGAAAAGAGGCAGAACGTCCACAATGATGCACTTGGCCAAAAAGGGCGTATGCGTTTTTTCCTGAATATATTCAGGAAAAAACGCATACGCCCTTTTTGGCCAACCAAGCAAGCTTGCAAAGGAAATCTGCACTACAATGAAGTCTCACTGCCCCCCGGGCAAAAGGGCCATCTGAAAAAAGTGTAAAATCCAGAAAGGCAGGACAGGCCATGGAGAACTGGGAGCCTTGTTATGCTGATGGGCGGGATGTAAATTGCCAACAGCCACTCTGGAGAAGTGTATGGTGTTTCCTGAAACATCTAAAAAACAAAGCAACAGAGCCTAGGGCACTTCCACTTATGCTCCTATAGCTTAGGGAAAGTAAAATCAAAAAGACACAGCCACCCCAAAGTTTGGGACGGCTCTGTTTACAAGATCCTCGTTTATGGTACAAGTTCAATATCACAGAAAGCGAAAAATGAATAAAGAATTTGTGGTACTTACGTACAATGCAATATCACTCAGCAATGAAATCTATGTCATCAGACCCATAGCAGCATAATGAGTGGACTCAGGTACGATGATTCTAAGAGAAATAAGTCACACAGAAAAAGAAATATCATAAGGTATCACTAATACACGGAATGTAAACTTGGCTACCCAGGAACTGAATTACAAAACAGAACAGGGTCTCAAATGTAGAAAACCAACTTATGCTTGCTTAAGGGGAAAGGTGAGTTGGGGTGCTACATAAAACCAGAGATTGAAATTAGCACAGATACCGTTCCATAAGCCAAATATGTAATAGACAAGAGCTACTGCTTCCTCAACGAAGTGGACTCAACACCACATATTAAACGCCTAAGAATATACCTGACTAGTAAGAATCTTAAAACCTATGGATTTACATGTCTCCGAAAGGGAATCAAGCATGTGTACAGCAGCATAAACGCAGCAGTGATAGGATTGGTGAGGTTCGGTGAGCAAATGCAGACCCTTTGAAGTCATATTGCATGGTACCCATTCCATGGGTCACAACTCTGCAGGTTTAAGGGATTCCTCCTTCAGCTAAAACATGCATGTGGAACCCAGAGTATGATCCACCGTGTGATCGGGAAACGTGTTCAAATGGGTCTCAGTTTTCGTCCCCTGGTACTCGGGTGCAACATTCCAGACGCTTTACTAACACTCTCCCCACTTGGAGAGTCAGTGCCTTTAACCTCCTGTTTGGCCCAGTTTGCAATTTCTGCGGGAAATGAACAGGAATAGGGAGAACCAATGAGAGACTAGCTGGAGGTGTCTGGACGGGCAAATTTAACTCTCATTTCCCACCAGGAAGAGGAATTAACCAAAGGCTCAGCTTGCCGTGCCGGAACCACACTAGGGCCTGAAGCAATCCTGCGGTGTTGCGGCCAGCTCACAAGAAAGAGAGCTGAAGAAAGGAGCTCAGGCGCACTGTCATTCACAAACCTGCAGAGTTATAAATGACAGCTATCGTCCAAAAATATATTGAAGTAAGGCTGCCAAGAGCACTTGAAAGCGGGGCAGAATTGCAGGACACCGATTTCAGGAGGTAGACTGGAATTGCATGAAAAGCATAGGAAAAGAGGCAGAACGTCCACAATGATGCACTTGGCCAAAAAGGGCGTATGCGTTTTTTCCTGAATATATTCAGGAAAAAACGCATACGCCCTTTTTGGCCAACCAAGCAAGCTTGCAAAGGAAATCTGCACTACAATGAAGTCTCACTGCCCCCCGGGCAAAAGGGTCATCTGAAAAAAGTGTAAAATCCAGAAAGGCAGGACAGGCCATGGAGAACTGGGAGCCTTGTTATGCTGATGGGCGGGATGTAAATTGCCAACAGCCACTCTGGAGAAGTGTATGGTGTTTCCTGAAACATCTAAAAAACAAAGCAACAGAGCCTAGGGCACTTCCACTTATGCTCCTATAGCTTAGGGAAAGTAAAATCAAAAAGACACAGCCACCCCAAAGTTTGGGACGGCTCTGTTTACAAGAACCTCGTTTATGGTACAAGTTCAATATCACAGAAAGCGAAAAATGAATAAAGAATTTGTGGTACTTACGTACAATGCAATATCACTCAGCAATGAAATCTATGTCATCAGGCCCATAGCAGCATAATGAGTGGACTCAGGTACGATGATTCTAAGAGAAATAAGTCACACAGAAAAAGAAATATCATAAGGTATCACTAATACACGGAATGTAAACTTGGCTACCCAGGAACAGAATTACAAAACAGAACAGGGTCTCAAATGTAGAAAACCAACTTATGGTTGCTTAAGGGGAAAGGTGATTTGGGGTGCTGCATAAAACCAGAGATTGAAATTAGCACAGATACCGTTCCATAAGCCAAATATGTAATAGACAAGAGCTACTCCTTGCTCAACGAATTGGACTCAACACCCCATATTAAACGCCTAAGAATATACCTGACTAGTAAGAATCTTAAAACCTATGGATTTACATGTCTCCGAAAGAGAATCAAGCGTGTGTACAGAAGCATAAATGCAGCAGTGATAGGATTGGTGAGGTTCGGTGAGCAAATGCAGACCCTTTGAAGTCATATTGCATGGTACCCATTCCATGGGTCTCAACTCTCCAGGTTTAAGGGATTCTTCCTTCAGCTAAAACATGCATGTGGAACCCAGAGTATGATCCACCGTGTGATCGGGAAACGTGTTCAAATGTGTCTCAGTTTTCGTCCCCTGGTACTCGGGTGCAACATTCCAGACGCTTTACTAACACTCTCCCCACTTGAAGAGTCAGTGCCTTTAACCTCCTGTTTGGCCCAGTTTGCAATTTCTGCGGGAAATGATCAGGAATAGGGAGCACCAATGAGAGACTAGCTGGAGGTATCTGGACGGGCAAATTTAACTCTCATTTCCCACCAGGAAGAGGAATTAACCAAAGGCTCAGCTTGCCGTGCCGGAACCACACTAGGGCCTGAAACAATCCTGCGGTGTTGCGGCCTGCTCACAAGAAAACGAGTTGAACAGAGGAGCTCAGGGGCACTGTAATTCACAAACCTGCAGAGTTATAAATGACAGCTATCGTCCAAAAATATATTGAAGTAAGACTGCCAAGAGGACTTGCAAGCGGGGCAGAATTGCAGGACACCAATTTCAGGAGGTAGACTGGAATTGCATGAAAAGCATAGGAAAAGAGGCAGAACGTCCACAATGATGCACTTGGCCAAAAAGGGCGTATGCGTTTTTTCCTGAATATATTCAGGAAAAAACGCATACGCCCTTTTTGGCCAACCAAGCAAGCTTGCAAAGGAAATCTGCACTACAATGAAGTCTCACTGCCCCCCGGGCAAAAGGGCCATCTGAAAAAAGTGTAAAATCCAGAAAGGCAGGACAGGCCATGGAGAACTGGGAGCCTTGTTATGCTGATGGGCGGGATGTAAATTGCCAACAGCCACTCTGGAGAAGTGTATGGTGTTTCCTGAAACATCTAAAAAACAAAGCAACAGAGCCTAGGGCACTTCCAATTATGCTCCTATAGCTTAGGGAAATTCAAATCAAAAAGACACAGCCACCGCAAAATTTGGGACGGCTCTGTTTACAAGAACCTCGTTTATGGTACAAGTTCATTATCACAGAAAGCGAAAAATGAATAAAGAATTTGTGGTACTTACGTACAATGCAATATCACTCAGCAATGAAATCTATGTCATCAGGCCCGTAGCAGCATAATGAGTGGATTCAGGTACGATGATTCTAAGTGAAATAAGTCACACAGAAAAAGAAACATCATAAGATATCACTAATACACGGAATGTAAACTTGGCTACCCAGGAACTGAATTACAAAACAGAACAGGGTCTCAAATGTAGAAAACCAACTTATGCTTGCTTAAGGGGAAAGGTGAGTTGGGGTGCTACATAAAACCAGAGATTGAAATTAGCACAGATACCGTTCCATAAGCCAAATATGTAATAGACAAGAGCTACTGCTTCCTCAACGAAGTGGACTCAACACCACATATTAAACGCCTAAGAATATACCTGACTAGTAAGAATCTTAAAACCTATGGATTTACATGTCTCCGAAAGGGAATCAAGCATGTGTACAGCAGCATAAACGCAGCAGTGATAGGATTGGTGAGGTTCGGTGAGCAAATGCAGACCCTTTGAAGTCATATTGCATGGTACCCATTCCATGGGTCACAACTCTGCAGGTTTAAGGGATTCCTCCTTCAGCTAAAACATGCATGTGGAACCCAGAGTATGATCCACCGTGTGATCGGGAAACGTGTTCAAATGGGTCTCAGTTTTCGTCCCCTGGTACTCGGGTGCAACATTCCAGACGCTTTACTAACACTCTCCCCACTTGGAGAGTCAGTGCCTTTAACCTCCTGTTTGGCCCAGTTTGCAATTTCTGCGGGAAATGAACAGGAATAGGGAGAACCAATGAGAGACTAGCTGGAGGTGTCTGGACGGGCAAATTTAACTCTCATTTCCCACCAGGAAGAGGAATTAACCAAAGGCTCAGCTTGCCGTGCCGGAACCACACTAGGGCCTGAAGCAATCCTGCGGTGTTGCGGCCAGCTCACAAGAAAGAGAGCTGAAGAAAGGAGCTCAGGCGCACTGTCATTCACAAACCTGCAGAGTTATAAATGACAGCTATCGTCCAAAAATATATTGAAGTAAGGCTGCCAAGAGCACTTGAAAGCGGGGCAGAATTGCAGGACACCGATTTCAGGAGGTAGACTGGAATTGCATGAAAAGCATAGGAAAAGAGGCAGAACGTCCACAATGATGCACTTGGCCAAAAAGGGCGTATGCGTTTTTTCCTGAATATATTCAGGAAAAAACGCATACGCCCTTTTTGGCCAACCAAGCAAGCTTGCAAAGGAAATCTGCACTACAATGAAGTCTCACTGCCCCCCGGGCAAAAGGGTCATCTGAAAAAAGTGTAAAATCCAGAAAGGCAGGACAGGCCATGGAGAACTGGGAGCCTTGTTATGCTGATGGGCGGGATGTAAATTGCCAACAGCCACTCTGGAGAAGTGTATGGTGTTTCCTGAAACATCTAAAAAACAAAGCAACAGAGCCTAGGGCACTTCCACTTATGCTCCTATAGCTTAGGGAAAGTAAAATCAAAAAGACACAGCCACCCCAAAGTTTGGGACGGCTCTGTTTACAAGAACCTCGTTTATGGTACAAGTTCAATATCACAGAAAGCGAAAAATGAATAAAGAATTTGTGGTACTTACGTACAATGCAATATCACTCAGCAATGAAATCTATGTCATCAGGCCCATAGCAGCATAATGAGTGGACTCAGGTACGATGATTCTAAGAGAAATAAGTCACACAGAAAAAGAAATATTATAAGGTATCACTAATACACGGAATGTAAACTTGGCTACCCAGGAACAGAATTACAAAACAGAACAGGGTCTCAAATGTAGAAAACCAACTTATGGTTGCTTAAGGGGAAAGGTGATTTGGGGTGCTGCATAAAACCAGAGATTGAAATTAGCACAGATACCGTTCCATAAGCCAAATATGTAATAGACAAGAGCTACTCCTTGCTCAACGAATTGGACTCAACACCCCATATTAAACGCCTAAGAATATACCTGACTAGTAAGAATCTTAAAACCTATGGATTTACATGTCTCCGAAAGAGAATCAAGCGTGTGTACAGAAGCATAAATGCAGCAGTGATAGGATTGGTGAGGTTCGGTGAGCAAATGCAGACCCTTTGAAGTCATATTGCATGGTACCCATTCCATGGGTCTCAACTCTCCAGGTTTAAGGGATTCTTCCTTCAGCTAAAACATGCATGTGGAACCCAGAGTATGATCCACCGTGTGATCGGGAAACGTGTTCAAATGTGTCTCAGTTTTCGTCCCCTGGTACTCGGGTGCAACATTCCAGACGCTTTACTAACACTCTCCCCACTTGAAGAGTCAGTGCCTTTAACCTCCTGTTTGGCCCAGTTTGCAATTTCTGCGGGAAATGATCAGGAATAGGGAGCACCAATGAGAGACTAGCTGGAGGTATCTGGACGGGCAAATTTAACTCTCATTTCCCACCAGGAAGAGGAATTAACCAAAGGCTCAGCTTGCCGTGCCGGAACCACACTAGGGCCTGAAACAATCCTGCGGTGTTGCGGCCTGCTCACAAGAAAACGAGTTGAACAGAGGAGCTCAGGGGCACTGTAATTCACAAACCTGCAGAGTTATAAATGACAGCTATCGTCCAAAAATATATTGAAGTAAGACTGCCAAGAGGACTTGCAAGCGGGGCAGAATTGCAGGACACCGATTTCAGGAGGTAGACTGGAATTGCATGAAAAGCATAGGAAAAGAGGCAGAACGTCCACAATGATGCACTTGGCCAAAAAGGGCGTATGCGTTTTTTCCTGAATATATTCAGGAAAAAACGCATACGCCCTTTTTGGCCAACCAAGCAAGCTTGCAAAGGAAATCTGCACTACAATGAAGTCTCACTGCCCCCCGGGCAAAAGGGCCATCTGAAAAAAGTGTAAAATCCAGAAAGGCAGGACAGGCCATGGAGAACTGGGAGCCTTGTTATGCTGATGGGCGGGATGTAAATTGCCAACAGCCACTCTGGAGAAGTGTATGGTGTTTCCTGAAACATCTAAAAAACAAAGCAACAGAGCCTAGGGCACTTCCACTTATGCTCCTATAGCTTAGGGAAATTCAAATCAAAAAGACACAGCCACCCCAAAATTTGGGACGGCTCTCTTTACAAGAACCTCGTTTATGGTACAAGTTCATTATCACAGAAAGCGAAAAATGAATAAAGAATTTGTGGTACTTACGTACAATGCAATATCACTCAGCAATGAAATCTATGTCATCAGGCCCGTAGCAGCATAATGAGTGGATTCAGGTACGATGATTCTAAGTGAAATAAGTCACACAGAAAAAGAAACATCATAAGATATCACTAATACACGGAATGTAACCTTGGCTACCCAGGAACTGAATTACAAAACAGAACAGGGTCTCAAATGTAGAAAACCAACTTATGCTTGCTTAAGGGAAAGGTGAGTTGGGGTGCTGCATAAAACCAGAGATTGAAATTAGAACAGATACCGTTCCATAAGCCAAATATGTAATAGAAAAGAGCTACTCCTTCCTCAACGAAGTGGACTCAACACCCCATATTAAACGCCTAAGAATATACCTGACTAGTAAGAATCTTAAAACCTATGGATTTACATGTCTCTGAAAGAGAATCAAGCATGTGTACAGCAGCATAAATGCAGCAGTGATAGGATTGTTGAGGTTCGGTGAGCAAATGCAGACCCTTTGAAGTCATATTGCATGGTACCCATTCCATGGGTCTCAACTCTCCAGGTTTAAGGGATTCTTCCTTCAGCTAAAACATGCATGTGGAACCCAGAGTATGATCCACCGTGTGATCGGGAAACGTGTTCAAATGTGTCTCAGTTTTGGTCCCCTGGTACTCGGGTGCAACATTCCAGACGCTTTACTAACACTCTCCCCACTTGGAGAGTCAGTGCCTTTAACGTCGTGTTTGGCCCAGTTTGCAATTTCTGCGGGAAATGAACAGGAATAGGGAGAACCAATGAGAGACTAGCTGGAGGTGTCTGGACGGGCAAATTTAACTCTCATTTCCCACCAGGAAGAGGAATTAACCAAAGGCTCAGCTTGCCGTGCTGGAACCACCCTAGGGCATGAAGCAATCCTTCGGTGTTGCGGCCAGCTCACAATAAAGAGAGTTGAAGAAAGGAGCTCAGGGGCACTGTCATTCACAAACCTGCAGAGTTATAAATGACAGCTATCGTCCAAAAATATATTGAAGTAAGGCTGCCAAGAGCACTTGAAAGCGGGGCAGAATTGCAGGAAACCGATTTCAGGAGGTAGACTGGAATTGCATGAAAAGCATAGGAAAAGAGGCAGAACGTCCACAATGATGCACTTGGCCAAAAAGGGCGTATGTGTTTTTTCCTGAATATATTCAGGAAAAAACGCATACGCCCTTTTTGGCCAACCAAGCAAGCTTGCAAAGGAAATCTGCACTACAATGAAGTCTCACTGCCCCCCGGGCAAAAGGGCCATCTGAAAAAAGTGTAAAATCCAGAAAGGCAGGACAGGCCATGGAGAACTGGGAGCCTTGTTATGCTGATGGGCGGGATGTAAATTGCCAACAGCCACTCTGGAGAAGTGTATGGTGTTTCCTGAAACATCTAAAAAACAAAGCAACAGAGCCTAGGGCACTTCCACTTATGCTCCTATAGCTTAGGGAAATTAAAATCAAAAAGACACAGCCACCCCAAAGTTTGGGACGGCTCTGTTTACAAGAACCTCGTTTATGGTACAAGTTCAATATCACAGAAAGCGAAAAATGAATAAAGAATTTGTGGTACTTACGTACAAGGCAATATCACTCAGCAATGAAATCTATGTCATCAGGCCCATAGCAGCATAATGAGTGGACTCAGGTACGATGATTCTAAGAGAAATAAGTCACACAGAAAAAGAAATATCATAAGGTATCACTAATACACGGAATGAAAACTTGGCTACCCAGGAACTGAATTACAAATCAGAACAGGGTCTCAAATGTAGAAAACCAACTTATGCTTGCTTAAGGGGAAAGGTGAGTTGGGGTGCTGCATAAAACCAGAGATTGAAATTAGCACAGATACCGTTCCATAAGCCAAATATGTAATAGACAAGAGCTACTCCTTCCTCAACGAAGTGGATTCAACACCCCATATTAAACGCCTAAGAATATACCTGACTAGTAAGAATCTTAAAACCTATGGATTTACATGTCTCCGAAAGAGAATCAAGCGTGTGTACAGCAGCATAAACGCAGCAGTGATAGGATTGTTGAGGTTCGGTGAGCAAATGCAGACCCTTTGAAGTCATATTGCATGGTACCCATTCCATGGGTCACAACTCTCCAGGATTAAGGGATTCTTCCTTCAGCTAAAACATGCATGTGGAACCCAGAGTATGATCCACCGTGTGATCGGGAAACGTGTTCAAATGTGTCTCAGTTTTCGTCCCCTGGTACTCGGGTGCAACATTCCAGACGCTTTACTAACACTCTCCCCACTTGGAGAGTCAGTGCCTTTAACCTCCTGTTTGGCCCAGTTTGCAATTTCTGCGGGAAATGAACAGGAATAGGGAGAACCAATGAGAGACTAGCTGGAGGTGTCTGGACGGGCAAATTTAACTCTCATTTCCCACCAGGAAGAGGAATTAACCAAAGGCTCAGCTTGCCGTGCCGGAACCACACTAGGGCCTGAAGCAATCCTGCGGTGTTGCGGCCAGCTCACAATAAAGAGAGTTGAAGAAAGGAGCTCAGGGGCACTGTCATTCACAAACCTGCAGAGTTATAAATGAGAGCTATCGTCCAAAAATATATTGAAGGAAGGCTGCCAAGAGGACTTGAAAGCGGGGCAGAATTGCAGGAAACCGATTTCAGGAGGTAGACTGGAATTGCATGAAAAGCATAGGAAAAGAGGCAGAACGTCCACAATGATGCACTTGGCCAAAAAGGGCGTATGCGTTTTTTCCTGAATATATTCAGGAAAAAACGCATACGCCCTTTTTGGCCAACCAAGCAAGCTTGCAAAGGAAATCTGCACTACAATGAAGTCTCACTGCCCCCCGGGCAAAAGGGCCATCTGAAAAAAGTGTAAAATCCAGAAAGGCAGGACAGGCCATGGAGAACTGGGAGCCTTGTTATGCTGATGGGCGGGATGTAAATTGCCAACAGCCACTCTGGAGAAGTGTATGGTGTTTCCTGAAACATCTAAAAAACAAAGCAACAGAGCCTAGGGCACTTCCACTTATGCTCCTATAGCTTAGGGAAATTAAAATCAAAAAGACACAGCCACCCCAAAGTTTGGGACGGCTCTGTTTACAAGAACCTCGTTTATGGTACAAGTTCAATATCACAGAAAGCGAAAAATGAATAAAGAATTTGTGGTACTTACGTACAATGCAATATCACTCAGCAATGAAATCTATGTCATCAGGCCTGTAGCAGCATAATGAGTGGACTCAGGTACGATGATTCTAAGAGAAATAAGTCACACAGAAAAAGAAATATCATAAGGTATCACTAATACACGGAATGTAAACTTGGCTACCCAGGAACTGAATTACAAAACAGAACAGGGTCTCAAATGTAGAAAACCAACTTATGCTTGCTTAAGGGAAAGGTGAGTTGGGGTGCTGCATGAAACCAGAGATTGAAATTAGAACAGATACCGTTCCATAAGCCAAATATGTAATAGACAAGAGCTACTCCTTCCTCAACGAAGTGGACACAACACCCCATATTAAACGCCTAAGAATATACCTGACTAGTAAGAATCTTAAAACCTATGGATTTACATGTCTCTGAAAGAGAATCAAGCATGTGTACAGCAGCATAAATGCAGCAGTGATAGGATTGGTGAGGTTCACTGAGCAATTGCAGACCCTTTGAAGTCATATAGCATGGTACCCATTCCATGGGTCTCAACTCTCCAGGTTTAAGGGATTCTTCCTTCAGCTAAAACATGCATGTGGAACCCAGAGTATGATCCACCGTGTGATCGGGAAACGTGTTCAAATGAGTCTCAGTTTTCGTCCCCTGGTACTCGGGTGCAACATTCCAGACGCTTTACTAACAGTCTCCCCACTTGGAGAGTCAGTGCCTTTAACCTCCTGTTTGGCCCAGTTTGCAATTTCTGCGGGAAATGAACAGGAATAGGGAGAACCAATGAGAGACTAGCTGGAGGTGTCTGGACGGGCAAATTTAACTCTCATTTCCCACCAGGAAGTGGAATTAACCAAAGGCTCAGCTTGCCGTGCCGGAACCACACTAGGGCCTGAAGCAATCCTGCGGTGTTGCGGCCAGCTCACAATAAAGAGAGTTGAAGAAAGGAGCTCAGGGGCACTGTCATTCACAAACCAGCAGAGTTATAAATGACAGCTATCGTCCAAAAATATATTGAAGTAAGGCTGCCAAGAGCACTTGAAAGCGGGGCAGAATTGCAGGAAACCGATTTCAGGAGGTAGACTGGAATTGCATGAAAAGCATAGGAAAAGAGGCAGAACGTCCACAATGATGCACTTGGCCAAAAAGGGCGTATGCGTTTTTTCCTGAATATATTCAGGAAAAAACGCATATGCCCTTTTTGGCCAACCAAGCAAGCTTGCAAAGGAAATCTGCACTACAATGAAGTCTCACTGCCCCCCGGGCAAAAGGGCCATCTGAAAAAAGTGTAAAATCCAGAAAGGCAGGACAGGCCATGGAGAACTGGGAGCCTTGTTATGCTGATGGGCGGGATGTAAATTGCCAACAGCCACTCTGGAGAAGTGTATGGTGTTTCCTGAAACATCTAAAAAACAAAGCAACAGAGCCTAGGGCACTTCCACTTATGCTCCTATAGCTTAGGGAAATTCAAATCAAAAAGACACAGCCACCCCAAAGTTTGGGACGGCTCTGTTTACAAGATCCTCGTTTATGGTACAAGTTCAATATCACAGAAAGCGAAAAATGAATAAAGAATTTGTGGTATTTATGTACAATGCAATATCACTCAGCAATGAAATCTATGTCATCAGGCCCGTAGCACCATAATGAGTGGATTCAGATACGATGATTCTAAGAGAAATAAGTCACACAGGAAAAGAAACATCATAAGATATCACTAATACACGGAATGTAAACTTGGCTACCCAGGAACTGAATTACAAAACAGAACAGGGTCTCAAATGTAGAAAACCAACTTATGCTTCCTTAAGGGGAAAGGTGAGTTGGGGTGCTGCATAAAACAAGAGATTGAAATTAGCACAGATACCGTTCCATAAGCCAAATATGTAATAGACAAGAGCTACTCCTTGCTCAACGAAGTGGACTCAACACCCCATATTAAATGCCTAAAAATATACCTGAATAGTAAGGAACTTAAAACCTATGGATTTATATATCTCCGAAAAGGAATCAAGCATGTGTACAGCAGCATAAACGCAGCAGTGATAGGATTGGTGAGGTTCGGTGAGCAAATGCAGACCCTTTGAAGTCATATTGCATGGTACACATTCCAGGGTTCACAACTCTCCAGGTGTAAGGGATTCCTCCTTCAGCTAAAACATGCATGTGGATCCCAGAGTATGATCCACCGTGTGATTGGGAAACGTGTCCAAATGTGTCTCAGTTTTCGTCCCCTGTTACTCGGGTGCAACATTCCAGATGCTTTACTAACACTCTCCCCACTTGGAGAGTCAGTGCCTTTAACCTCCTGTTTGGCCCAGTTTGCAACTTCTGCCGGAAATGAACAGGAATAGGGAGAACCAATGAGAGACTAGCTGGAGGTGTCTGGACGGGCAAATTTAAGTCTCATTTCCCACCAGGAAGAGGAATTAACCAAAGGCTCAGCTTGCCGTGCCGGAAACACCCTAGGGCATGAAACAATCTTGCGGTGTTGCGGCCTGCTCACAAGAAAACGAGTTGAACAAAGGAGCTCAGGGGCACTGTAATTCACAAACCTGCAGAGTTATAAATGACAGCTATCGTCCAAAAATATATGGAAGGAAGGCTGCCAAGAGGACTTGAAAGCGGGGCAGAATTGCAGGACACCGATTTCAGGAGGTAGACTGGAATTGCATGAAAAGCATAGGAAAAGAGGCAGAACGTCCACAATGATGCACTTGGCCAAAAAGGGCGTATGCGTTTTATCCTGAATATATTCAGGAAAAAACGCATACGCCCTTTTTGGCCAACCAAGCAAGCTTGCAAAGGAAATCTGCACTACAATGAAGTCTCACTGCCCCCCGGGCAAAAGGGCCATCTGAAAAAAGTGTAAAATCCAGAAAGGCAGGACAGGCCATGGAGAACTGGGAGCCTTGTTATGCTGATGGGTGGGATGTAAATTGCCAACAGCCACTCTGGAGAAGTGTATGGTGTTCCTGAAACATCTAAAAAACAAAGCAACAGAGCCTAGGGCACTTCCACTTATGCTCCTATAGCTTAGGGAAATTCAAATCAAAAAGACACAGCCACCCCAAAGTTTGGGACGGCTCTGTTTACAAGAACCTCGTTTATGGTACAAGTTCAATATCACAGAAAGCGAAAAATGAATAAAGAATTTGTGGTACTTACGTACAATGCAATATCACTCAGCAATGAAATCTATGTCATCAGGCCTGTAGCAGCATAATGAGAGGACTCAGGTACGATGATTCTAAGAGAAATAAGTCACACAGAAAAAGAAATATCATAAGGTATCACTAATACACGGAATGTAAACTTGGCTACACAGGAACTGAATTACAAAACAGAACAGGGTCTCAAATGTAGAAAACCAACTTATGCTTGCTTAAGGGAAAGGTGAGTTGGGGTGCTGCATGAAACCAGAGATTGAAATTAGAACAGATACCGTTCCATAAGCCAAATATGTAATAGACAAGAGCTACTCCTTCCTCAACGAAGTGGACACAACACCCCATATTAAACGCCTAAGAATATACCTGACTAGTAAGAATCTTAAAACCTATGGATTTACATGACTCTGAAAGAGAATCAAGCATGTGTACAGCAGCATAAATGCAGCAGTGATAGGATTGGTGAGGTTCACTGAGCAATTGCAGACCCTTTGAAGTCATATAGCATGGTACCCATTCCATGGGTCTCAACTCTCCAGGTTTAAGGGATTCTTCCTTCAGCTAAAACATGCATGTGGAACCCAGAGTATGATCCACCGTGTGATCGGGAAACGTGTTCAAATGAGTCTCAGTTTTCGTCCCCTGGTACTCGGGTGCAACATTCCAGACGCTTTACTAACACTCTCCCCACTTGGAGACTCAGTGCCTTTAACCTCCTGTTTGGCCCAGTTTGCAATTTCTGCGGGAAATGAACAGGAATAGGGAGAACCAATGAGAGACTAGCTGGAGGTGTCTGGACGGGCAAATTTAACTCTCATTTCCCACCAGGAAGAGGAATTAACCAAAGGCTCAGCTTGCCGTGCCGGAACCACACTAGGGCCTGAAGCAATCCTGCGGTGTTGCGGCCAGCTCACAAGAAAGAGAGTTGAAGAAAGGAGCTCAGGGGCACTGTCATTCACAAACCAGCAGAGTTATAAATGACAGCTATCGTCCAAAAATATATTGAAGTAAGGCTGCCAAGAGCACTTGAAAGCGGGGCAGAATTGCAGGAAACCGATTTCAGGAGGTAGACTGGAATTGCATGAAAAGCATAGGAAAAGAGGCAGAACGTCCATAATGATGCACTTGGCCAAAAAGGGCGTATGCGTTTTTTCCTGAATATATTCAGGAAAAAACACATATGCCCTTTTTGGCCAACCAAGCAAGCTTGCAAAGGAAATCTGCACTACAATGAAGTCTCACTGCCCCCCGGGCAAAAGGGCCATCTGAAAAAAGTGTAAAATCCAGAAAGGCAGGACAGGCCATGGAGAACTGGGAGCCTTGTTATGCTGATGGGCGGGATGTAAATTGCCAACAGCCACTCTGGAGAAGTGTATGGTGTTTCCTGAAACATCTAAAAAACAAAGCAACAGAGCCTAGGGCACTTCCACTTATGCTCCTATAGCTTAGGGAAATTCAAATCAAAAAGACACAGCCACCCCAAAGTTTGGGACGGCTCTGTTTACAAGATCCTCGTTTATGGTACAAGTTCAATATCACAGAGAGCGAAAAATGAATAAAGAATTTGTGGTACTTACGTACAATGCAATATCACTCAGCAATGAAATCTATGTCATCAGGCCCGTAGCACCATAATGAGTGGATTCAGATACGATGATTCTAAGTGAAATAAGTCACACAGAAAAAGAAATATCATAAGTTATCACTAATACACGGAATGTAAACTTGGCTACCCAGGAACTGAATTACAAAACAGAACAGGGTCTCAAATGTAGAAAACCAACTTATGCTTGCTTAAGGGGAAAGGTGAGTTGGGGTGCTGCATAAAACCAGAGATTGAAATTAGCACAGATACCGTTCCATAAGCCAAATATGTAATAGACAAGAGCTACTCCTTGCTCAACGAAGTGGACTCAACACCCCATATTAAACGCCTAAGAATATAC
Source organism: Lagenorhynchus albirostris (assembly GCF_949774975.1). Lineage (NCBI taxonomy): Eukaryota > Metazoa > Chordata > Mammalia > Artiodactyla > Delphinidae > Lagenorhynchus > Lagenorhynchus albirostris. The sequence goes on along the minus strand of NC_083095.1, from coordinate 110,095,021 downwards.
CTGACTAGTAAGAATCTTAAAACCTATGGATTTACATGTCTCTGAAAGAGAATCAAGCATCTGTACAGCAGCATAAATGCAGCAGTGATAGGATTGGTGAGGTTCGGTGAGCAAATGCAGACCCTTTGAAATCATATAGCATGGTACCCATTCCATGGTTCTCAACTCTCCAGGTTTAAGGGATTCTTCCTTCAGCTAAAACATGCATGTGGAACCCAGAGTATGATCCACCGTGTGATCGGGAAACGTGTTCAAATGCGTCTCAGTTTTCGTCCCCTGGTACTCGGGTGCAACATTCCAGACGCTTTACTAACACTCTCCCCACTTGGAGAGTCAGTGCCTTTAACCTCCTGTTTGGCCCAGTTTGCAATTTCTGCGGGAAATGAACAGGAATAGGGAGAACCAATGAGAGACTAGCTGGAGGTGTCTGGACGGGCAAATTTAACTCTCATTTCCCACCAGGAAGAGGAATTAACCAAAGGCTCAGGTTGCCGTGCCGGAACCACACTAGGGCCTGAAGCAATCCTGCAGTGTTGCGGCCAGCTCACAATAAAGAGAGTTGAAGAAAGGAGCTCAGGGGCACTGTCATTCACAAACCTGAAGAGTTATAAATGACAGCTATCGTCCAAAAATATATTGAAGTAAGGCTGCCAAGAGCACTTGAAAGCGGGGCAGAATTGCAGGAAACCGATTTCAGGAGGTAGACTGGAATTGCATGAAAAGCATAGGAAAAGAGGCAGAACGTCCACAATGATGCACTTGGCCAAAAAGGGCGTATGCGTTTTTTCCTGAATATATTCAGGAAAAAACGTATACGCACTTTTTGGCAAACCAAGCAAGCTTGCAAAGGAAATCTGCACTACAATGAAGTCTCACTGCCCCCCAGTCAAAAGGGCCATCTGAAAAAAGTGTAAAATCCAGAAAGGCAGGACAGGCCATGGAGAACTGGGAGCCTTGTTATGCTGATGGGCGGGATGTAAATTGCCAACAGCCACTCTGGAGAAGTGTATGGTGTTTCCTGAAACATCTAAAAAACAAAGCAACAGAGCCTAGGGCACTTCCACTTATGCTCCTATAGCTTAGGGAAATTCAAATCAAAAAGACACAGCCACCCCAAAGTTTGGGACGGCTCTGTTTACAAGAACCTCGTTTATGGTACAAGTTCAATATCACAGAAAGCGAAAAATGAATAAAGAATTTGTGGTACTTACGTACAATGCAATATCACTCAGCAATGAAATCTATGTCATCAGGCCCATAGCAGCATAATGAGTGGACTCAGGTACGATGATTCTAAGAGAAATAAGTCACACAGAAAAAGAAATATCATAAGGTATCACTAATACATGGAATGTAAACTTGGCTACCCAGGAACAGAATTACAAAACAGAACAGGGTCTCAAATGTAGAAAACCAACTTATGCTTGCTTAAGGGGAAAGGTGAGTTGGGGTGCTGCATAAAACCAGAGATTGAAATTAGCACAGATACCATTCCATAAGCCAAATATATAATAGACAAGAGCTACTCCTTCCTCAACGAAGTGGACTCAACACCCCATATTAAACGCCTAAGAATATACCTGACTAGTAAGAATCTAAAAACCTATGGATTTTCATGTCTCCAAAAGAGAATCAAGCGTGTGTACAGCAGCATAAACGCAGCAGTGATAGGATTGGTGAGGTTCGGTGAGCAAATGCAGACACTTTGAAGTCATATTGCATGGTACCCATTCCATGGGTCTCATCTCTCCAGGTTTAAGGGATTCTTCCTTCAGCTAAAACATGCATGTGGAACCCAGAGTATGATCCACCGTGTGATCGGGAAACGTGTTCAAATATGTCTCAGTTTAACTTCCCTGGTACTCGGGTGCAACATTCCAGACGCTTTACTAACACTCTCCCCACTTGGAGAGTCAGTGCCTTTAACGTTGTGTTTTGCCGAGTTTGCAATTTCTGCGGGAAATGAACAGGAATAGGGAGAACCAATGAGAGACTAGCTGGAGGTGTCTGGACGGGCAAATTTAACTCTCATTTCCCACCAGGAAGAGGAATTAACCAAAGGCTCAGCTTGCCGTGCCGGAACCACACTAGGGCCTGAAGCAATCTTAGGGTGTTGCGGCCAGCTCACAAGAAAGCGAGTTGAAGAAAGGAGCTCAGGGGCACTGTAATTCACAAACCTGCAGAGTTATAAATGACCGCTATCGTCCAAAAATATATTGAAGTAAGGCTGCCAAGAGCACTTGAAAGCGGGGCAGAATTGCAGGAAACCGATTTCAGGAGGTAGACTGGAATTGCATGAAAAGCATAGGAAAAGAGGCAGAACGTCCACAATGATGCACTTGGCCAAAAAGGGCGTATGCGTTTTTTCCTGAATATATTCAGGAAAAAACGCATACGCCCTTTTTGGCCAACCAAGCAAGCTTGCAAAGGAAATCTGCACTACAATGAAGTCTCACTGCCCCACGGGCAAAAGGGCCATCTGAAAAAAGTGTAAAATCCAGAAAGACAGGAGAGGCCATGGAGAACTGGGAGCCTTGTTATGCTGATGGGCGGGATGTAAATTGCCAACAGCCACTCTGGAGAAGTGTATGGTGTTTCCTGAAACATCTAAAAAACAAAGCAACAGAGCCTAGGGCACTTCCACTTATGCTCCTATAGCTTAGGGAAATTCAAATCAAAAAGACACAGCCACCCCAAAGTTTGGGACGGCTCTGTTTACAAGAACCTCGTTTATGGTACAAGTTCAATATCACAGAAAGCGAAAAATGAATAAAGAATTTGTGGTACTTACGTACAATGCAATACCACTCAGCAATGAAATCTATGTCATCAGGCCCATAGCAGCATAATCAGTGGATTCAGATACGATGATTCTAAGTGAAATATGTCACACAGAAAAAGAAATATCATAAGGTATCACTAATACACGGAATGTAAACTTGGCTACCCAGGAACTGAATTACAAAACAGAACAGGGTCTCAGATGTAGAAAACCAACTTATGCTTGCTTAAGGGGAAAGGTGAGTTGGGGTGCTGCATAAAACCAGAGATTGAAATTAGCACAGATACCGTTCCATAAGCCAAATATGTAATAGACAAGAGCTACACCTTCCTCAACGAAGTGGACTCAACACCCCATATTAAACGCCTAAGAATATACCTGACTAGTAAGAATCTTAAAACCTATGGATTTACATGTCTCTGAAAGAGAGTCAAGCGTGTGTACAGCAGCATAAATGCAGCAGTGATAGAATTGGTGAGTTTCGGTGAGCAAATGCAGACCCTTTGTAGTCATATTGCATGGTACCCATTCCATGGGTCACAACTCTCCAGGTTTAAGGGATTCTTCCTTCAGCTAAAACATGCATGTGGAACCCAGAGTATGATCCACCGTGTGATTGGGAAACGTGTTCAAATGTGTCTCAGTTTTCGTCCCCTGCTACTCGGGTACAACACTCCAGACGCTTTACTAACACTCTCCCCACTTGGAGAGTCAGTGCCTTTAACGTCCTGTTTGGCCCAGTTTGCAATTTCTGCGGGAAATGAACAGGAATAGGGAAAACCAATGAGAGACTAGCTGGAGGTGTCTGGACGGGCAAATTTAACTCTCATTTCCCACCAGGAAGAGGAATGAACCAAAGGCTCAGCTTGCCGTGCCGGAACCACACTAGGGCCTGAAGCAATCTTGCGGTGTTGCGGCCAGCTCACAAGAAAGCGAGTTGAACGAAGGAGCTCAGGGGCACTGTCATTCACAAACCTGCAGAGTTATAAATGACAGCTATCGTCCAAAAATATATTGAAGTAAGGCTGCCAAGAGCACTTGAAAGTGGGGCAGAATTGCAGGAAACCGATTTCAGGAGGTAGACTGGAATTGCATGAAAAGCATAGGAAAAGAGGCAGAACGTCCACAATGATGCACTTGGCCAAAAAGGGCGTATGCGTTTTTTCCTGAATATATTCAGGAAAAAACGCATACGCCCTTTTTGGCCAACCAAGCAAGCTTGCAAAGGAAATCTGCACTACAATGAAGTCTCACTGCCCCCCGGGCAAAAGGGCCATCTGAGAAAGGTGTAAAATCCAGAAAGGCAGGACAGGCCATGGAGGACTGGGAGCCTTGTTATGCTGATGGGCGGGATGTAAATTGCCAACAGCCACTCTGGAGAAGTGTATGGTGTTTCCTGAAACATCTAAAAAACAAAGCAACAGAGCCTAGGGCACTTCCACTTATGCTCCTATAGCTTAGGGAAATTAAAATCAAAAAGACACAGCCACCCCAAAATTTGGGACGGCTCTGTTTACAAGAACCTCGTTTATGGTACAAGTTCAATATCACAGAAAGCGAAAAATGAATAAAGAATTTGTGGTACTTACGTACAATGCAATATCACTCAGCAATGAAATCTATGTCATCAGGCCCGTAGCAGCATAATGAGTGCACTCAGGTACGATGATTCTAAGAGAAATAAGTAACAGAGAAAAAGAAATATCATAAGGTATCACTAATACACGGAATGTAAACTTGGCTACCCAGGAACTGAATTACAAAACAGAACAGGGTCTCAAATGTAGAAAACCAACTTATGCTTGCTTAAGGGGAAAGGTGAGTTGGGGTGCTGCATAAAACCAGAGATTGAAATTAGCACAGATACCGTTCCATAAGCCAAATATGTAATAGACAAGAGCTACTCCTTCCTCACGAAGTGGACTCAACACCCCATATTAAACGCCTAAGAATATACCTGACTAGTAAGAATCTTAAAACCTATGGATTTACATGTCTCTGAAAGAGAATCAAGCATGTGTACAGCAGCATAAATGCAGCAGTGATAGGATTGTTGAGGTTCGGTGAGCAAATGCAGACCCTTTGAAGTCATATTGCATGGTACCCATTCCATGGGTCTCAACTCTCCAGGTTTAAGGGATTCTTCCTTCAGCTAAAACATGCATGTGGAACCCAGAGTATGATCCACCGTGTGATCGGGAAACGTGTTCAAATATGTCTCAGTTTAAGTCCCCTGGTACTCGGGTGCAACATTCCAGACGCTTTACTAACACTCTCCCCACTTGGAGAGTCAGTGCCTTTAACGTCGTGTTTGGCCCAGTTTGCAATTTCTACGGGAAATGAACAGGAATAGGGAGAACCAATGAGAGACTAGCTGGAGGTGTCTGGACGGGCAAATTTAACTCTCATTTCCCACCAGGAAGAGGAATTAACCAAAGGCTCAGCTTGCCGTGCCGGAACCACACTAGGGCCTGAAGCAATCTTCGGGTGTTGCGGCCAGCTCACAAGAAAGCGAGTTGAAGAAAGGAGCTCAGGGGCACTGTCATTCACAAACCTGCAGAGTTATAAATGACAGCTATCGTCCAAAAATATATTGAAGTAAGGCTGCCAAGAGCACTTGAAAGCGGGGCAGAATTGCAGGAAACCGATTTCAGGAGGTAGACTGGAATTGCATGAAAAGCATAGGAAAAGAGGCAGAACGTCCACAATGATGCACTTGGCCAAAAAGGGCGTATGCGTTTTTTCCTGAATATATTCAGGAAAAAACGCATACGCCCTTTTTGGCCAACCAAGCAAGCTTGCAAAGGAAATCTGCACTACAATGAAGTCTCACTGCCCCACGGGCAAAAGGGCCATCTGAAAAAAGTGTAAAATCCAGAAAGGCAGGACAGGCCATGGAGAACTGGGAGCCTTGTTATGCTGATGGGCGGGATGTAAATTGCCTACAGCCACTCTGGAGAAGTGTATGGTGTTTCCTGAAACATCTAAAAAACAAAGCAACAGAGCCTAGGGCACTTCCACTTATGCTCCTATAGCTTAGGGAAATTAAAATCAAAAAGACACAGCCACCCCAAAGTTTGGGACGGCTCTGTTTACAAGAACCTCGTTTATGGTACAAGTTCAATATCACAGAAAGCGAAAAATGAATAAAGAATTTGTGGTACTTACGTACAATGCAATATCACTCAGCAATGAAATCTATGTCATCAGGCCCGTAGCAGCATAATGAGTGGACTCAGGTACGATGATTCTAAGAGAAATAAGTCACACAGAAAAAGAAATATCATAAGGTATCACTAATACACGGAATGTAAACTTGGCTACACAGGAATTGAATTACAAAACAGAACAGGGTCTCAGATGTAGAAAACCAACTTATGCTTGCTTAAGGGGAAGGTGAGTTGGGGTGCTGCATAAAACAAGAGATTGAAATTAGCACAGATACCGTTCCATAAGCCAAATATGTAATAGACAAGAGCTACTCCTTGCTCAACGAAGTGGACTCAACACCCCATATTAAACGCCTAAAAATATACCTGAATAGTAAGAATCTTAAAACCTATGGATTTATATGTCTCCGAAAAGGAATCAAGCGTGTGTACAGCAGCATAAACGCAGCAGTGATAGGATTGGTGAGTTTCGGTGAGCAAATGCAGACCCTTTGAAGTCATATTGCATGGTACCCATTCCATGGGTCACAACTCTCCAGGTTTAAGGGATTCTTCCTTCAGCTAAAACATGCATGTGGAACCCAGAGTATGATCCACCGTGTGATTGGGAAACGTGTTCAAATGTGTCTCAGTTTTCGTCCCGTGCTACTCGGATACAACATTCCAGATGCTTTACTAACACTCTCCCCACTTGGAGAGTCAGTGCCTTTAACGTCCTGTTTGGCCCAGTTTGCAATTTCTGCGGGAAATGAACAGGAATAGGGAAAACCAATGAGAGACTAGCTGGAGGTGTCTGGACGGGCAAATTTAACTCTCATTTCCCACCAGGAAGAGGAATTAACCAAAGGCTCAGCTTGCCGTGCCGGAACCACACTAGGGCCTGAAGCAATCTTGCGGTGTTGCCGCCAGCTCACAAGAAAGCGAGTTGAACGAAGGAGCTCAGGGGCACTGTCATTCACAAACCTGCAGAGTTATAAATGACAGCTATCGTCCAAAAATATATTGAAGTAAGGCTGCCAAGAGCACTTGAAAGCGGGGCAGAATTGCAGGAAACCGATTTCAGGAGGTAGACTGGAATTGCATGAAAAGCATAGGAAAAGAGGCAGAACGTCCACAATGATGCACTTGGCCAAAAAGGGCGTATGCGTTTTTTCCTGAATATATTCAGGAAAAAACGCATACGCCCTTTTTGGCCAACCAAGCAAGCTTGCAAAGGAAATCTGCACTACAATGAAGTCTCACTGCCCCCCGGGCAAAAGGGCCATCTGAAAAAAGTGTAAAATCCAGAAAGGCAGGACAGGCCATGGAGAACTGGGAGCCTTGTTATGCTGATGGGCGGGATGTAAATTGCCAACAGCCACTCTGGAGAAGTGTATGGTGTTTCCTGAAACATCTAAAAAACAAAGCAACAGAGCCTAGGGCACTTCCACTTATGCTCCTATAGCTTAGGGAAATTCAAATCAAAAAGACACAGCCACCCCAAAGTTTGGGACGGCTCTGTTTACAAGAACCTCGTTTATGGTACAAGTTCAATATCACAGAAAGCGAAAAATGAATAAAGAATTTGTGGTACTTACGTACAATGCAATATCACTCAGCAATGAAATCTATGTCATCAGGCCCATAGCAGCATAATGAGTGGACTCAGGTACGATGATTCTAAGAGAAATAAGTCACACAGAAAAAGAAATATCATAAGGTATCACTAATACACGGAATGTAAACTTGGCTACCCAGGAACTGAATTACAAAACAGAACAGGGTCTCAAATGTAGAAAACCAACTTATGCTTGCTTAAGGGGAAAGGTGAGTTGGGGTGCTGCATAAAACCAGAGATTGAAATTAGCACAGATACCGTTCCATAAGCCAAATATGTAATAGACAAGAGCTACTCCTTCCTCAACGAAGTGGACTCAACACCCCATATTAAACGCCTAAGAATATACCTGACTAGTAAGAATCTTAAAACCTATGGATTTACATGTCTCTGAAAGAGAATCAAGCGTGTGTACAGCAGCATAAATGCAGCAGTGATAGGATTGGTGAGGTTCGGTGAGCAAATGCAGACCCTTTGAAGTCATATTGCATGGTACCCATTCCATGGGTCTCAACTCTCCAGGTTTAAGGGATTCTTCCTTCAGCTAAAACATGCATGTGGAACCCAGAGTATGATCCACCGTGTGATCGGGAAACGTGTTCAAATATGTCTCAGTTTAAGTCCCCTGGTACTCGGGTGCAACATTCCAGATGCTTTACTAACACTCTCCCCACTTGGAGAGTCAGTGCCTTTAACCTCCTGTTTGGCCCAGTTTGCAATTTCTGCGGGAAATGAACAGGAATAGGGAGAACCAATGAGAGAGTAGCTGGAGGTGTCTGGACGGGCAAATTTAACTCTCATTTCCCACCAGGAAGAGGAATTAACCAAAGGCTCAGCTTGCCGTGCCAGAACCACACTAGGGCCTGAAGCAATCTTGCGGTGTTGGGGCCAGCCTACAAGAAAGCGAGTTGAAGAAAGGAGCTCAGGGGCACTGTCATTCACAAACCTGCAGAGTTATAAATGACAGCTATCGTCCAAAAATATATTGAAGTAAGGCTGCCAAGAGCACTTGAAAGCGGGGCAGAATTGCAGGAAACCGATTTCAGGAGGTAGACTGGAATTGCATGAAAAGCTTAGGAAAAGAGGCAGAACGTCCACAATGATGCACTTGGCAAAAAAGGGCGTATGCGTTTTTTCCTGAATATATTCAGGAAAAAACGCATACGCCCTTTTTGGCCAACCAAGCAAGCTTGCAAAGGAAATCTGCACTACAATGAAGTCTCACTGCCCCACGGGCAAAAGGGCCATCTGAAAAAAGTGTAAAATCCAGAAAGACAGGACAGGCCATGGAGAACTGGGAGCCTTGTTATGCTGATGGGCGGGATGTAAATTGCCAACAGCCACTCTGAAGAAGTGTATGGTGTTTCCTGAAACATCTAAAAAACAAAGCAACAGAGCCTAGGGCACTTCCACTTATGCTCCTATAGCTTAGCGAAATTAAAATCAAAAAGACACAGCCACCCCAAAGTTTGGGACGGCTCTGTTTACAAGAACCTCGTTTATGGTACAAGTTCATTATCACAGAAATCGAAAAATGAATAAAGAATTTGTGGTACTTACGTACAATGCAATATCACTCAGCAATGAAATCTATGTCATCAGGCCCGTAGCAGCATAATGAGTGGATTCAGGTACGATGATTCTAAGTGAAATATGTCACACAGAAAAAGAAATATCATAAGGTATCACTAATACACGGAATGTAAACTTGGCTACCCAGGAACTGAATTACAAAACAGAACAGGGTCTCAAATGTAGAAAACCAACTTATGCTTGCTTAAGGGGAAAGGTGAGTTGGGGTGCTGCATAAAACCAGAGATTGAAATTAGCACAGATACCGTTCCATAAGCCAAATATGTAATAGACAAGAGCTACTCCTTCCTCAACGAAGTGGACTCAACACCCCATATTAAACGCCTAAGAATATACCTGACTAGTAAGAATCTTAAAACCTATGGATTTATATGTTTCTGAAAGAGAATCAAGCGTGTGTACAGCAGCATAAACGCAGCAGTGATAGGATTGGTGAGGTTCGGTGAGCAAATGCAGGCCCTTTGAAATCATATTGCATGGTACCCATTCCATGGGTCTCAACTCTCCAGGTTTAAGGGATTCTTCCTTCAGCTAAAACATGCATGTGGAACCCAGAGTATGATCCACCGTGTGATCGGGAAACGTGTTCAAATATGTCTCAGTTTAAGTCCCCTGGTACTCGGGTGCAACATTCCAGACGCTTTACTAACACTCTCCCCACTTGGAGAGTCAGTGCCTTTAACGTCGTGTTTTGCCGAGTTTGCAATTTCTGCGGGAAATGAACAGGAATAGGGAGAACCAATGAGAGACTAGCTGGAGGTGTCTGGACGGGCAAATTTAACTCTCATTTCCCACCAGGAAGAGGAATTAACCAAAGGCTCAGCTTGCCGTGCCGGAACCACACTAGGGCCTGAAGCAATCTTGGGGTGTTGCGGCCAGCTCACAAGAAAGCGAGTTGAAGAAAGGAGCTCAGAGGCACTGTGATTCACAAACCTGCAGAGTTATAAATGACAGCTATCGTCCAAAAATATATTGAAGTAAGGCTGCCAAGAGCACTTGAAAGCGGGGCAGAATTGCAGGAAACCGATTTCAGGAGGTAGACTGGAATTGCATGAAAAGCATAGGAAAAGAGGCAGAACGTCCACAATGATGCACTTGGCCAAAAAGGGCGTATGCGTTTTTCCCTGAATATATTCAGGAAAAAACGCATACGCCCTTTTTGGCCAACCAAGCAAGCTTGCAAAGGAAATCTGCACTACAATGAAGTCTCACTGCCCCACGGGCAAAAGGGCCATCTGAAAAAAGTGTAAAATCCAGAAAGGCAGGACAGGCCATGGAGAACTGGGAGCCTTGTTATGCTGATGGGCGGGATGTAAATTGCCAACAGCCACTCTGGAGAAGTGTATGGTGTTTCCTGAAACATCTAAAAAACAAAGCAACAGAGCCTAGGGCACTTCCACTTATGCTCCTATAGCTTAGGGAAATTAAAATCAAAAAGACACAGCCACCCCAAAGTTTGGGACGGCTCTGTTTACAAGAACCTCGTTTATGGTACAAGTTCAATATCACAGAAAGCGAAAAATGAATAAAGAATTTGTGGTACTTACGTACAATGCAATATCACTCAGCAATGAAATCTGTGTCATCAGGCCCATAGCAGCATAATGAGTGGACTCAGGTACGATGATTCTAAGAGAAATAAGTCACACAGAAAAAGAAATATCATAAGGTATCACTAATACACGGAATGTAAACTTGGCTACCCAGGAACTGAATTACAAAACAGAACAGGGTCTCAGATGTAGAAAACCAACTTATGCTTGCTTAAGGGGAAGGTGAGTTGGGGTGCTGCATAAAACAAGAGATTGAAATTAGCACAGATACCGTTCCATAAGCCAAATATGTAATAGACAAGAGCTACTCCTTGCTCAACGAAGTGGACTCAACACCCCATATTAAACGCCTAAGAATATACCTGACTAGTAAGAATCTTAAAACCTATGGATTTACATGTCTCCGAAAGGGAATCAAGCATGTGTACAGCAGCATAAACGCAGCAGTGATAGGATTAGTGAGGTTCGGTGAGCAAATGCAGACCCTTTGAAGTCATATTGCATGGTACCCATTCCATGGGTCACAACTCTGCAGGTTTAAGGGATTCCTCCTTCAGCTAAAACATGCATGTGGAACCCAGAGTATGATCCACCGTGTGATCGGGAAACGTGTTCAAATGTATCTCAGTTTTCGTCCCCTGGTACTCGGGTGCAACATTCCAGACGCTTTACTAACACTCTCCCCACTTGGAGAGTCAGTGCCTTTAACCTCCTGTTTGGCCCAGTTTGCAATTTCTGCGGGAAATGAACAGGAATAGGGAGAACCAATGAGAGACTAGCTGGAGGTGTCTGGACGGGCAAATTTAACTCTCATTTCCCACCAGGAAGAGGAATTAACCAAAGGCTCAGCTTGCCGTGCCAGAACCACACTAGGGCCTGAAGCAATCTTGCGGTGTTGCGGCCAGCTCACAAGAAAGCGAGTTGAAGAAAGGAGCTCAGGGGCACTTTAATTCACAAACCTGCAGAGTTATAAATGACAGCTATCGTCCAAAAATATATTGAAGTAAGGCTGCCAAGAGCACTTGAAAGCGGGGCAGAATTGCAGGAAACCGATTTCAGGAGGTAGACTGGAATTGCATGAAAAGCATAGGAAAAGAGGCAGAACGTCCACAATGATGCACTTGGCCAAAAAGGGCGTATGCGTTTTTTCCTGAATATATTCAGGAAAAAACGCATACGCCCTTTTTGGCCAACCAAGCAAGCTTGCAAAGGAAATCTGCACTACAATGAAGTCTCACTGCCCCACGGGCAAAAGGGCCATCTGAAAAAAGTGTAAAATCCAGAAAGGCAGGACAGGCCATGGAGAACTGGGAGCCTTGTTATGCTGATGGGCGGGATGTAAATTGCCAACAGCCACTCTGAAGAAGTGTATGGTGTTTCCTGAAACATCTAAAAAACAAAGCAACAGAGCCTAGGGCACTTCCACTTATGCTCCTATAGCTTAGCGAAATTAAAATCAAAAAGACACAGCCACCCCAAAGTTTGGGACGGCTCTGTTTACAAGAACCTCGTTTATGGTACAAGTTCATTATCACAGAAATCGAAAAATGAATAAAGAATTTGTGGTACTTACGTACAATGCAATATCACTCAGCAATGAAATCTATGTCATCAGGCCCGTAGCAGCATAATGAGTGGATTCAGGTACGATGATTCTAAGTGAAATATGTCACACAGAAAAAGAAATATCATAAGGTATCACTAATACACGGAATGTAAACTTGGCTACCCAGGAACTGAATTACAAAACAGAACAGGGTCTCAAATGTAGAAAACCAACTTATGCTTGCTTAAGGGGAAAGGTGAGTTGGGGTGCTGCATAAAACCAGAGATTGAAATTAGCACAGATACCGTTCCATAAGCCAAATATGTAATAGACAAGAGCTACACCTTCCTCAACGAAGTGGACTCAACACCCCATATTAAACGCCTAAGAATATACCTGACTAGTAAGAATCTTAAAACCTATGGATTTACATGTCTCTGAAAGAGAGTCAAGCGTGTGTACAGCAGCATAAATGCAGCAGTGATAGAATTGGTGAGTTTCGGTGAGCAAATGCAGACCCTTTGTAGTCATATTGCATGGTACCCATTCCATGGGTCACAACTCTCCAGGTTTAAGGGATTCTTCCTTCAGCTAAAACATGCATGTGGAACCCAGAGTATGATCCACCGTGTGATTGGGAAACGTGTTCAAATGTGTCTCAGTTTTCGTCCCCTGCTACTCGGGTACAACACTCCAGACGCTTTACTAACACTCTCCCCACTTGGAGAGTCAGTGCCTTTAACGTCCTGTTTGGCCCAGTTTGCAATTTCTGCGGGAAATGAACAGGAATAGGGAAAACCAATGAGAGACTAGCTGGAGGTGTCTGGACGGGCAAATTTAACTCTCATTTCCCACCAGGAAGAGGAATGAACCAAAGGCTCAGCTTGCCGTGCCGGAACCACACTAGGGCCTGAAGCAATCTTGCGGTGTTGCGGCCAGCTCACAAGAAAGCGAGTTGAACGAAGGAGCTCAGGGGCACTGTCATTCACAAACCTGCAGAGTTATAAATGACAGCTATCGTCCAAAAATATATTGAAGTAAGGCTGCCAAGAGCACTTGAAAGTGGGGCAGAATTGCAGGAAACCGATTTCAGGAGGTAGACTGGAATTGCATGAAAAGCATAGGAAAAGAGGCAGAACGTCCACAATGATGCACTTGGCCAAAAAGGGCGTATGCGTTTTTTCCTGAATATATTCAGGAAAAAACGCATACGCCCTTTTTGGCCAACCAAGCAAGCTTGCAAAGGAAATCTGCACTACAATGAAGTCTCACTGCCCCCCGGGCAAAAGGGCCATCTGAGAAAGGTGTAAAATCCAGAAAGGCAGGACAGGCCATGGAGGACTGGGAGCCTTGTTATGCTGATGGGCGGGATGTAAATTGCCAACAGCCACTCTGGAGAAGTGTATGGTGTTTCCTGAAACATCTAAAAAACAAAGCAACAGAGCCTAGGGCACTTCCACTTATGCTCCTATAGCTTAGGGAAATTAAAATCAAAAAGACACAGCCACCCCAAAATTTGGGACGGCTCTGTTTACAAGAACCTCGTTTATGGTACAAGTTCAATATCACAGAAAGCGAAAAATGAATAAAGAATTTGTGGTACTTACGTACAATGCAATATCACTCAGCAATGAAATCTATGTCATCAGGCCCGTAGCAGCATAATGAGTGCACTCAGGTACGATGATTCTAAGAGAAATAAGTAACAGAGAAAAAGAAATATCATAAGGTATCACTAATACACGGAATGTAAACTTGGCTACCCAGGAACTGAATTACAAAACAGAACAGGGTCTCAAATGTAGAAAACCAACTTATGCTTGCTTAAGGGGAAAGGTGAGTTGGGGTGCTGCATAAAACCAGAGATTGAAATTAGCACAGATACCGTTCCATAAGCCAAATATGTAATAGACAAGAGCTACTCCTTCCTCACGAAGTGGACTCAACACCCCATATTAAACGCCTAAGAATATACCTGACTAGTAAGAATCTTAAAACCTATGGATTTACATGTCTCTGAAAGAGAATCAAGCATGTGTACAGCAGCATAAATGCAGCAGTGATAGGATTGTTGAGGTTCGGTGAGCAAATGCAGACCCTTTGAAGTCATATTGCATGGTACCCATTCCATGGGTCTCAACTCTCCAGGTTTAAGGGATTCTTCCTTCAGCTAAAACATGCATGTGGAACCCAGAGTATGATCCACCGTGTGATCGGGAAACGTGTTCAAATATGTCTCAGTTTAAGTCCCCTGGTACTCGGGTGCAACATTCCAGACGCTTTACTAACACTCTCCCCACTTGGAGAGTCAGTGCCTTTAACGTCGTGTTTGGCCCAGTTTGCAATTTCTACGGGAAATGAACAGGAATAGGGAGAACCAATGAGAGACTAGCTGGAGGTGTCTGGACGGGCAAATTTAACTCTCATTTCCCACCAGGAAGAGGAATTAACCAAAGGCTCAGCTTGCCGTGCCGGAACCACACTAGGGCCTGAAGCAATCTTCGGGTGTTGCGGCCAGCTCACAAGAAAGCGAGTTGAAGAAAGGAGCTCAGGGGCACTGTCATTCACAAACCTGCAGAGTTATAAATGACAGCTATCGTCCAAAAATATATTGAAGTAAGGCTGCCAAGAGCACTTGAAAGCGGGGCAGAATTGCAGGAAACCGATTTCAGGAGGTAGACTGGAATTGCATGAAAAGCATAGGAAAAGAGGCAGAACGTCCACAATGATGCACTTGGCCAAAAAGGGCGTATGCGTTTTTTCCTGAATATATTCAGGAAAAAACGCATACGCCCTTTTTGGCCAACCAAGCAAGCTTGCAAAGGAAATCTGCACTACAATGAAGTCTCACTGCCCCACGGGCAAAAGGGCCATCTGAAAAAAGTGTAAAATCCAGAAAGGCAGGACAGGCCATGGAGAACTGGGAGCCTTGTTATGCTGATGGGCGGGATGTAAATTGCCTACAGCCACTCTGGAGAAGTGTATGGTGTTTCCTGAAACATCTAAAAAACAAAGCAACAGAGCCTAGGGCACTTCCACTTATGCTCCTATAGCTTAGGGAAATTAAAATCAAAAAGACACAGCCACCCCAAAGTTTGGGACGGCTCTGTTTACAAGAACCTCGTTTATGGTACAAGTTCAATATCACAGAAAGCGAAAAATGAATAAAGAATTTGTGGTACTTACGTACAATGCAATATCACTCAGCAATGAAATCTATGTCATCAGGCCCGTAGCAGCATAATGAGTGGACTCAGGTACGATGATTCTAAGAGAAATAAGTCACACAGAAAAAGAAATATCATAAGGTATCACTAATACACGGAATGTAAACTTGGCTACACAGGAATTGAATTACAAAACAGAACAGGGTCTCAGATGTAGAAAACCAACTTATGCTTGCTTAAGGGGAAGGTGAGTTGGGGTGCTGCATAAAACAAGAGATTGAAATTAGCACAGATACCGTTCCATAAGCCAAATATGTAATAGACAAGAGCTACTCCTTGCTCAACGAAGTGGACTCAACACCCCATATTAAACGCCTAAAAATATACCTGAATAGTAAGAATCTTAAAACCTATGGATTTATATGTCTCCGAAAAGGAATCAAGCGTGTGTACAGCAGCATAAACGCAGCAGTGATAGGATTGGTGAGTTTCGGTGAGCAAATGCAGACCCTTTGAAGTCATATTGCATGGTACCCATTCCATGGGTCACAACTCTCCAGGTTTAAGGGATTCTTCCTTCAGCTAAAACATGCATGTGGAACCCAGAGTATGATCCACCGTGTGATTGGGAAACGTGTTCAAATGTGTCTCAGTTTTCGTCCCGTGCTACTCGGATACAACATTCCAGATGCTTTACTAACACTCTCCCCACTTGGAGAGTCAGTGCCTTTAACGTCCTGTTTGGCCCAGTTTGCAATTTCTGCGGGAAATGAACAGGAATAGGGAAAACCAATGAGAGACTAGCTGGAGGTGTCTGGACGGGCAAATTTAACTCTCATTTCCCACCAGGAAGAGGAATTAACCAAAGGCTCAGCTTGCCGTGCCGGAACCACACTAGGGCCTGAAGCAATCTTGCGGTGTTGCCGCCAGCTCACAAGAAAGCGAGTTGAACGAAGGAGCTCAGGGGCACTGTCATTCACAAACCTGCAGAGTTATAAATGACAGCTATCGTCCAAAAATATATTGAAGTAAGGCTGCCAAGAGCACTTGAAAGCGGGGCAGAATTGCAGGAAACCGATTTCAGGAGGTAGACTGGAATTGCATGAAAAGCATAGGAAAAGAGGCAGAACGTCCACAATGATGCACTTGGCCAAAAAGGGCGTATGCGTTTTTTCCTGAATATATTCAGGAAAAAACGCATACGCCCTTTTTGGCCAACCAAGCAAGCTTGCAAAGGAAATCTGCACTACAATGAAGTCTCACTGCCCCCCGGGCAAAAGGGCCATCTGAAAAAAGTGTAAAATCCAGAAAGGCAGGACAGGCCATGGAGAACTGGGAGCCTTGTTATGCTGATGGGCGGGATGTAAATTGCCAACAGCCACTCTGGAGAAGTGTATGGTGTTTCCTGAAACATCTAAAAAACAAAGCAACAGAGCCTAGGGCACTTCCACTTATGCTCCTATAGCTTAGGGAAATTCAAATCAAAAAGACACAGCCACCCCAAAGTTTGGGACGGCTCTGTTTACAAGAACCTCGTTTATGGTACAAGTTCAATATCACAGAAAGCGAAAAATGAATAAAGAATTTGTGGTACTTACGTACAATGCAATATCACTCAGCAATGAAATCTATGTCATCAGGCCCATAGCAGCATAATGAGTGGACTCAGGTACGATGATTCTAAGAGAAATAAGTCACACAGAAAAAGAAATATCATAAGGTATCACTAATACACGGAATGTAAACTTGGCTACCCAGGAACTGAATTACAAAACAGAACAGGGTCTCAAATGTAGAAAACCAACTTATGCTTGCTTAAGGGGAAAGGTGAGTTGGGGTGCTGCATAAAACCAGAGATTGAAATTAGCACAGATACCGTTCCATAAGCCAAATATGTAATAGACAAGAGCTACTCCTTCCTCAACGAAGTGGACTCAACACCCCATATTAAACGCCTAAGAATATACCTGACTAGTAAGAATCTTAAAACCTATGGATTTACATGTCTCTGAAAGAGAATCAAGCGTGTGTACAGCAGCATAAATGCAGCAGTGATAGGATTGGTGAGGTTCGGTGAGCAAATGCAGACCCTTTGAAGTCATATTGCATGGTACCCATTCCATGGGTCTCAACTCTCCAGGTTTAAGGGATTCTTCCTTCAGCTAAAACATGCATGTGGAACCCAGAGTATGATCCACCGTGTGATCGGGAAACGTGTTCAAATATGTCTCAGTTTAAGTCCCCTGGTACTCGGGTGCAACATTCCAGATGCTTTACTAACACTCTCCCCACTTGGAGAGTCAGTGCCTTTAACCTCCTGTTTGGCCCAGTTTGCAATTTCTGCGGGAAATGAACAGGAATAGGGAGAACCAATGAGAGAGTAGCTGGAGGTGTCTGGACGGGCAAATTTAACTCTCATTTCCCACCAGGAAGAGGAATTAACCAAAGGCTCAGCTTGCCGTGCCAGAACCACACTAGGGCCTGAAGCAATCTTGCGGTGTTGGGGCCAGCCTACAAGAAAGCGAGTTGAAGAAAGGAGCTCAGGGGCACTGTCATTCACAAACCTGCAGAGTTATAAATGACAGCTATCGTCCAAAAATATATTGAAGTAAGGCTGCCAAGAGCACTTGAAAGCGGGGCAGAATTGCAGGAAACCGATTTCAGGAGGTAGACTGGAATTGCATGAAAAGCTTAGGAAAAGAGGCAGAACGTCCACAATGATGCACTTGGCCAAAAAGGGCGTATGCGTTTTTTCCTGAATATATTCAGGAAAAAACGCATACGCCCTTTTTGGCCAACCAAGCAAGCTTGCAAAGGAAATCTGCACTACAATGAAGTCTCACTGCCCCACGGGCAAAAGGGCCATCTGAAAAAAGTGTAAAATCCAGAAAGACAGGACAGGCCATGGAGAACTGGGAGCCTTGTTATGCTGATGGGCGGGATGTAAATTGCCAACAGCCACTCTGAAGAAGTGTATGGTGTTTCCTGAAACATCTAAAAAACAAAGCAACAGAGCCTAGGGCACTTCCACTTATGCTCCTATAGCTTAGCGAAATTAAAATCAAAAAGACACAGCCACCCCAAAGTTTGGGACGGCTCTGTTTACAAGAACCTCGTTTATGGTACAAGTTCATTATCACAGAAATCGAAAAATGAATAAAGAATTTGTGGTACTTACGTACAATGCAATATCACTCAGCAATGAAATCTATGTCATCAGGCCCGTAGCAGCATAATGAGTGGATTCAGGTACGATGATTCTAAGTGAAATATGTCACACAGAAAAAGAAATATCATAAGGTATCACTAATACACGGAATGTAAACTTGGCTACCCAGGAACTGAATTACAAAACAGAACAGGGTCTCAAATGTAGAAAACCAACTTATGCTTGCTTAAGGGGAAAGGTGAGTTGGGGTGCTGCATAAAACCAGAGATTGAAATTAGCACAGATACCGTTCCATAAGCCAAATATGTAATAGACAAGAGCTACTCCTTCCTCAACGAAGTGGACTCAACACCCCATATTAAACGCCTAAGAATATACCTGACTAGTAAGAATCTTAAAACCTATGGATTTATATGTTTCTGAAAGAGAATCAAGCGTGTGTACAGCAGCATAAACGCAGCAGTGATAGGATTGGTGAGGTTCGGTGAGCAAATGCAGGCCCTTTGAAATCATATTGCATGGTACCCATTCCATGGGTCTCAACTCTCCAGGTTTAAGGGATTCTTCCTTCAGCTAAAACATGCATGTGGAACCCAGAGTATGATCCACCGTGTGATCGGGAAACGTGTTCAAATATGTCTCAGTTTAAGTCCCCTGGTACTCGGGTGCAACATTCCAGACGCTTTACTAACACTCTCCCCACTTGGAGAGTCAGTGCCTTTAACGTCGTGTTTTGCCGAGTTTGCAATTTCTGCGGGAAATGAACAGGAATAGGGAGAACCAATGAGAGACTAGCTGGAGGTGTCTGGACGGGCAAATTTAACTCTCATTTCCCACCAGGAAGAGGAATTAACCAAAGGCTCAGCTTGCCGTGCCGGAACCACACTAGGGCCTGAAGCAATCTTGGGGTGTTGCGGCCAGCTCACAAGAAAGCGAGTTGAAGAAAGGAGCTCAGAGGCACTGTGATTCACAAACCTGCAGAGTTATAAATGACAGCTATCGTCCAAAAATATATTGAAGTAAGGCTGCCAAGAGCACTTGAAAGCGGGGCAGAATTGCAGGAAACCGATTTCAGGAGGTAGACTGGAATTGCATGAAAAGCATAGGAAAAGAGGCAGAACGTCCACAATGATGCACTTGGCCAAAAAGGGCGTATGCGTTTTTCCCTGAATATATTCAGGAAAAAACGCATACGCCCTTTTTGGCCAACCAAGCAAGCTTGCAAAGGAAATCTGCACTACAATGAAGTCTCACTGCCCCACGGGCAAAAGGGCCATCTGAAAAAAGTGTAAAATCCAGAAAGGCAGGACAGGCCATGGAGAACTGGGAGCCTTGTTATGCTGATGGGCGGGATGTAAATTGCCAACAGCCACTCTGGAGAAGTGTATGGTGTTTCCTGAAACATCTAAAAAACAAAGCAACAGAGCCTAGGGCACTTCCACTTATGCTCCTATAGCTTAGGGAAATTAAAATCAAAAAGACACAGCCACCCCAAAGTTTGGGACGGCTCTGTTTACAAGAACCTCGTTTATGGTACAAGTTCAATATCACAGAAAGCGAAAAATGAATAAAGAATTTGTGGTACTTACGTACAATGCAATATCACTCAGCAATGAAATCTGTGTCATCAGGCCCATAGCAGCATAATGAGTGGACTCAGGTACGATGATTCTAAGAGAAATAAGTCACACAGAAAAAGAAATATCATAAGGTATCACTAATACACGGAATGTAAACTTGGCTACCCAGGAACTGAATTACAAAACAGAACAGGGTCTCAAATGTAGAAAACCAACTTATGCTTGCTTAAGGGGAAAGGTGAGTTGGGGTGCTGCATAAAACCAGAGATTGAAATTAGCACAGATACCGTTCCATAAGCCAAATATGTAATAGACAAGAGCTACTCCTTGCTCAACGAAGTGGACTCAACACCCCATATTAAACGCCTAAGAATATACCTGACTAGTAAGAATCTTAAAACCTATGGATTTACATGTCTCCGAAAGGGAATCAAGCATGTGTACAGCAGCATAAACGCAGCAGTGATAGGATTAGTGAGGTTCGGTGAGCAAATGCAGACCCTTTGAAGTCATATTGCATGGTACCCATTCCATGGGTCACAACTCTGCAGGTTTAAGGGATTCCTCCTTCAGCTAAAACATGCATGTGGAACCCAGAGTATGATCCACCGTGTGATCGGGAAACGTGTTCAAATGTATCTCAGTTTTCGTCCCCTGGTACTCGGGTGCAACATTCCAGACGCTTTACTAACACTCTCCCCACTTGGAGAGTCAGTGCCTTTAACCTCCTGTTTGGCCCAGTTTGCAATTTCTGCGGGAAATGAACAGGAATAGGGAGAACCAATGAGAGACTAGCTGGAGGTGTCTGGACGGGCAAATTTAACTCTCATTTCCCACCAGGAAGAGGAATTAACCAAAGGCTCAGCTTGCCGTGCCAGAACCACACTAGGGCCTGAAGCAATCTTGCGGTGTTGCGGCCAGCTCACAAGAAAGCGAGTTGAAGAAAGGAGCTCAGGGGCACTTTAATTCACAAACCTGCAGAGTTATAAATGACAGCTATCGTCCAAAAATATATTGAAGTAAGGCTGCCAAGAGCACTTGAAAGCGGGGCAGAATTGCAGGAAACCGATTTCAGGAGGTAGACTGGAATTGCATGAAAAGCATAGGAAAAGAGGCAGAACGTCCACAATGATGCACTTGGCCAAAAAGGGCGTATGCGTTTTTTCCTGAATATATTCAGGAAAAAACGCATACGCCCTTTTTGGCCAACCAAGCAAGCTTGCAAAGGAAATCTGCACTACAATGAAGTCTCACTGCCCCACGGGCAAAAGGGCCATCTGAAAAAAGTGTAAAATCCAGAAAGGCAGGACAGGCCATGGAGAACTGGGAGCCTTGTTATGCTGATGGGCGGGATGTAAATTGCCAACAGCCACTCTGAAGAAGTGTATGGTGTTTCCTGAAACATCTAAAAAACAAAGCAACAGAGCCTAGGGCACTTCCACTTATGCTCCTATAGCTTAGCGAAATTAAAATCAAAAAGACACAGCCACCCCAAAGTTTGGGACGGCTCTGTTTACAAGAACCTCGTTTATGGTACAAGTTCATTATCACAGAAATCGAAAAATGAATAAAGAATTTGTGGTACTTACGTACAATGCAATATCACTCAGCAATGAAATCTATGTCATCAGGCCCGTAGCAGCATAATGAGTGGATTCAGGTACGATGATTCTAAGTGAAATATGTCACACAGAAAAAGAAATATCATAAGGTATCACTAATACACGGAATGTAAACTTGGCTACCCAGGAACTGAATTACAAAACAGAACAGGGTCTCAAATGTAGAAAACCAACTTATGCTTGCTTAAGGGGAAAGGTGAGTTGGGGTGCTGCATAAAACCAGAGATTGAAATTAGCACAGATACCGTTCCATAAGCCAAATATGTAATAGACAAGAGCTACTCCTTCCTCAACGAAGTGGACTCAACACCCCATATTAAACGCCTAAGAATATACCTGACTAGTAAGAATCTTAAAACCTATGGATTTACATGTCTCCGAAAGGGAATCAAGCATGTGTACAGCAGCATAAACGCAGCAGTGATAGTATTGGTGAGGTTCGGTGAGCAAATGCAGACCCTTTGAAGTCATATTGCATGGTACCCATTCCATGGGTCACAACTCTGCAGGTTTAAGGGATTCCTCCTTCAGCTAAAACATGCATGTGGAACCCAGAGTATGATCCACCGTGTGATCGGGAAACGTGTTCAAATGTGTCTCAGTTTTCGTCCCCTGGTACTCGGGTGCAACATTCCAGACGCTTTACTAACACTCTCCCCACTTGGAGAGTCAGTGCCTTTAACCTCCTGTTTGGCCCAGTTTGCAATTTCTGCGGGAAATGAACAGGAATAGGGAGAACCAATGAGAGACTAGCTGGAGGTGTCTGGACGGGCAAATTTAACTCTCATTTCCCACCAGGAAGAGGAATTAACCAAAGGCTCAGCTTGCCGTGCCAGAACCACACTAGGGCCTGAAGCAATCTTGCGGTGTTGCGGCCAGCTCACAAGAAAGCGAGTTGAAGAAAGGAGCTCAGGGGCACTTTAATTCACAAACCTGCAGAGTTATAAATGACAGCTATCGTCCAAAAATATATTGAAGTAAGGCTGCCAAGAGCACTTGAAAGCGGGGCAGAATTGCAGGAAACCGATTTCAGGAGGTAGACTGGAATTGCATGAAAAGCATAGGAAAAGAGGCAGAACGTCCACAATGATGCACTTGGCCAAAAAGGGCGTATGCGTTTTTTCCTGAATATATTCAGGAAAAAACGCATACGCCCTTTTTGGCCAACCAAGCAAGCTTGCAAAGGAAATCTGCACTACAATGAAGTCTCACTGCCCCCCGGGCAAAAGGGCCATCTGAAAAAAGTGTAAAATCCAGAAAGGCAGGACAGGCCATGGAGAACTGTGAGCCTTGTTATGCTGATGGGCGGGATGTAAATTGCCAACAGCCACTCTGGAGAAGTGTATGGTGTTTCCTGAAACATCTAAAAAACAAAGCAACAGAGCCTAGGGCACTTCCACTTATGCTCCTATAGCTTAGGGAAATTCAAATCAAAAAGACACAGCCACCCCAAAATTTGGGACGGCTCTGTTTACAAGAACCTCGTTTATGGTACAAGTTCAATATCACAGAAAGCGAAAAATGAATAAAGAATTTGTGGTACTTACGTACAATGCAATATCACTCAGCAATGAAATCTATGTCATCAGGCCCATAGCAGCATAATGAGTGGACTCAGGTACGATGATTCTAAGAGAAATAAGTCACACAGAAAAAGAAATATCATAAGGTATCACTAATACATGGAATGTAAACTTGGCTACCCAGGAACAGAATTACAAAACAGAACAGGGTCTCAAATGTAGAAAACCAACTTATGCTTGCTAAAGGGGAAAGGTGAGTTGGGGTGCTGCATAAAACCAGAGATTGAAATTAGCACAGATACCATTCCATAAGCCAAATATATAATAGACAAGAGCTACTCCTTCCTCAACGAAGTGGACTCAACAACCCATATTAAACGCCTAAGAATATACCTGACTAGTAAGAATCTAAAAATCTATGGATTTTCATGTCTCCAAAAGAGAATCAAGCGTGTGTACAGCAGCATAAACGCAGCAGTGATAGGATTGGTGAGGTTCGGTGAGCAAATGCAGACACTTTGAAGTCATATTGCATGGTACCCATTCCATGGGTCTCATCTCTCCAGGTTTAAGGGATTCTTCCTTCAGCTAAAACATGCATGTGGAACCCAGAGTATGATCCACCGTGTGATCGGGAAACGTGTTCAAATATGTCTCAGTTTAAGTCCCCTGGTACTCGGGTGCAACATTCCAGACGCTTTACTAACACTCTCCCCACTTGGAGAGTCAGTGCCTTTAACCTCCTGTTTGGCCCAGTTTGCAATTTCTGCGGGAAATGAACAGGAATAGGGAGAACCAATGAGAGACTAGCTGGAGGTGTCTGGACGGGCAAATTTAACTCTCATTTCCCACCAGGAAGAGGAATTAACCAAAGGCTCAGCTTGCCGTGCCGGAACCACACTAGGGCCTGAAGCAATCCTGCGGTGTTGCGGCCAGCTCACAAGAAAGAGAGCTGAAGAAAGGAGCTCAGGCGCACTGTCATTCACAAACCTGCAGAGTTATAAATGACAGCTATCGTCCAAAAATATATTGAAGTAAGGCTGCCAAGAGCACTTGAAAGCGGGGCAGAATTGCAGGACACCGATTTCAGGAGGTAGACTGGAATTGCATGAAAAGCATAGGAAAAGAGGCAGAACGTCCACAATGATGCACTTGGCCAAAAAGGGCGTATGCGTTTTTTCCTGAATATATTCAGGAAAAAACGCATACGCCCTTTTTGGCCAACCAAGCAAGCTTGCAAAGGAAATCTGCACTACAATGAAGTCTCACTGCCCCCCGGGCAAAAGGGCCATCTGAAAAAAGTGTAAAATCCAGAAAGGCAGGACAGGCCATGGAGAACTGGGAGCCTTGTTATGCTGATGGGCGGGATGTAAATTGCCAACAGCCACTCTGGAGAAGTGTATGGTGTTTCCTGAAACATCTAAAAAACAAAGCAACAGAGCCTAGGGCACTTCCACTTATGCTCCTATAGCTTAGGGAAATTCAAATCAAAAAGACACAGCCACCCCAAAGTTTGGGACGGCTCTGTTTACAAGAACCTCGTTTATGGTACAAGTTCAATATCACAGAAAGCGAAAAATGAATAAAGAATTTGTGGTACTTACGTACAATGCAATATCACTCAGCTATGAAATCTATGTCATCAGGCCCATAGCAGCATAATGAGTGGACTCAGGTACGATGATTCTAAGAGAAATAAGTCACACAGAAAAAGAAATATCATAAGGTATCACTAATACACGGAATGTAAACTTGGCTACCCAGGAACTGAATTACAAAACAGAACAGGGTCTCAAATGTAGAAAACCAACTTATGCTTGCTTAAGGGGAAAGGTGAGTTGGGGTGCTGCATAAAACCAGAGATTGAAATTAGCACAGATACCGTTCCATAAGCCAAATATGTAATAGACAAGAGCTACTCCTTCCTCAACGAAGTGGACTCAACACCCCATATTAAACGCCTAAGAATATACCTGACTAGTAAGAATCTTAAAACCTATGGATTTACATGTCTCCGAAAGGGAATCAAGCATGTGTACAGCAGCATAAACGCAGCAGTGATAGGATTGGTGAGGTTCGGTGAGCAAATGCAGACCCTTTGAAGTCATATTGCATGGTACCCATTCCATGGGTCACAACTCTGCAGGTTTAAGGGATTCCTCCTTCAGCTAAAACATGCATGTGGAACCCAGAGTATGATCCACCGTGTGATCGGGAAACGTGTTCAAATGTGTCTCAGTTTTCGTCCCCTGGTACTCGGGTGCAACATTCCAGACGCTTTACTAACACTCTCCCCACTTGGAGAGTCAGTGCCTTTAACCTCCTGTTTGGCCCAGTTTGCAATTTCTGCGGGAAATGAACAGGAATAGGGAGAACCAATGAGAGACTAGCTGGAGGTGTCTGGACGGGCAAATTTAACTCTCATTTCCCACCAGGAAGAGGAATTAACCAAAGGCTCAGCTTGCCGTGCCAGAACCACACTAGGGCCTGAAGCAATCCTGCAGTGTTGCGGCCAGCTCACAATAAAGAGAGCTGAAGAAAGGAGCTCAGGGGCACTGTCATTCACAAACCTGCAGAGTTATAAATGACAGCTATCGTCCAAAAATATATTGAAGTAAGGCTGCCAAGAGCACTTGAAAGCGGGGCAGAATTGCAGGACACCGATTTCAGGAGGTAGACTGGAATTGCATGAAAAGCATAGGAAAAGAGGCAGAACATCCACAATGATGCACTTGGCCAAAAAGGGCGTATGCGTTTTTTCCTGAATATATTCAGGAAAAAACGCATACGCCCTTTTTGGCCAACCAAGCAAGCTTGCAAAGGAAATCTGCACTACAATGAAGTCTCACTGCCCCCCGGGCAAAAGGGCCATCTGAAAAAAGTGTAAAATCCAGAAAGGCAGGACAGGCCATGGAGAACTGGGAGCCTTGTTATGCTGATGGGCGGGATGTAAATTGCCAACAGCCACTCTGGAGAAGTGTATGGTGTTTCCTGAAACATCTAAAAAACAAAGCAACAGAGCCTAGGGCACTTCCACTTATGCTCCTATAGCTTAGGGAAATTCAAATCAAAAAGACACAGCCACCCCAAAATTTGGGACGGCTCTGTTTACAAGAACCTCGTTTATGGTACAAGTTCAATATCACAGAAAGCGAAAAATGAATAAAGAATTTGTGGTACTTACGTACAATGCAATATCACTCAGCAATGAAATCTATGTCATCAGGCCCGTAGCAGCATAATGAGTGGACTCAGGTACGATGATTCTAAGAGAAATAAGTAACACAGAAAAAGAAATATCATAAGGTATCACTAATACACGGAATGTAAACTTGGCTACCCAGGAACTGAATTACAAAACAGAACAGGGTCTCAAATGTAGAAAACCAACTTATGCTTGCTTAAGGGGAAAGGTGAGTTGGGGTGCTGCATAAAACCAGAGATTGAAATTAGCACAGATACCGTTCCATAAGCCAAATATGTAATAGACAAGAGCTACTCCTTCCTCAACGAAGTGGACTCAACACCCCATATTAAACGCCTAAGAATATACCTGACTAGTAAGAATCTTAAAACCTATGGATTTACATGTCTCTGAAAGAGAATCAAGCATGTGTACAGCAGCATAAATGCAGCAGTGATAGGATTGTTGAGGTTCGGTGAGCAAATGCAGACCCTTTGAAGTCATATTGCATGGTACCCATTCCATGGGTCTCAACTCTCCAGGTTTAAGGGATTCTTCCTTCAGCTAAAACATGCATGTGGAACCCAGAGTATGATCCACCGTGTGATCGGGAAACGTGTTCAAATATGTCTCAGTTTAAGTCCCCTGGTACTCGGGTGCAACATTCCAGACGCTTTACTAACACTCTCCCCACTTGGAGAGTCAGTGCCTTTAACGTCGTGTTTTGCCGAGTTTGCAATTTCTGCGGGAAATGAACAGGAATAGGGAGAACCAATGAGAGACTAGCTGGAGGTGTCTGGACGGGCAAATTTAACTCTCATTTCCCACCAGGAAGAGGAATTAACCAAAGGCTCATCTTGCCGTGCCGGAACCACACTAGGGCCTGAAGCAATCTTCGGGTGTTGCGGCCAGCTCACAAGAAAGCGAGTTGAAGAAAGGAGCTCAGGGGCACTGTCATTCACAAACCTGCAGAGTTATAAATGACAGCTATCGTCCAAAAATATATTGAAGTAAGGCTGCCAAGAGCACTTGAAAGCGGGGCAGAATTGCAGGAAACCGATTTCAGGAGGTAGACTGGAATTGCATGAAAAGCATAGGAAAAGAGGCAGAACGTCCACAATGATGCACTTGGCCAAAAAGGGCGTATGCGTTTTTTCCTGAATATATTCAGGAAAAAACGCATACGCCCTTTTTGGCCAACCAAGCAAGCTTGCAAAGGAAATCTGCACTACAATGAAGTCTCACTGCCCCACGGGCAAAAGGGCCATCTGAAAAAGTTGTAAAATCCAGAAAGGCAGGACAGGCCATGGAGAACTGGGAGCCTTGTTATGCTGATGGGCGGGATGTAAATTGCCAACAGCCACTCTGGAGAAGTGTATGGTGTTTCCTGAAACATCTAAAAAACAAAGCAACAGAGCCTAGGGCACTTCCACTTATGCTCCTATAGCTTAGGGAAATTAAAATCAAAAAGACACAGCCACCCCAAAGTTTGGGACGGCTCTGTTTACAAGAACCTCGTTTATGGTACAAGTTCATTATCACAGAAAGCGAAAAATGAATAAAGAATTTGTGGTACTTACGTACAATGCAATATCACTCAGCAATGAAATCTATGTCATCAGGCCCGTAGCAGCATAATGAGTGGATTCAGGTACGATGATTCTAAGTGAAATATGTCACACAGAAAAAGAAATATCATAAGGTATCACTAATAAATGGAATGTAAACTTGGCTACACAGGAACTGAATTACAAAACAGAACAGGGTCTCAAATGTAGAAAACCAACTTATGCTTGCTTAAGGGAAAGGTGAGTTGGGGTGCTGCATAAAACCAGAGATTGAAATTAGCACAGATACCGTTCCATAAGCCAAATATGTAATAGACAAGAGCTACTCCTTGCTCAACGAAGTGGACTCAACACCCCATATTAAACGCCTAAGAATATACCTGACTAGTAAGAATCTTAAAACCTATGGATTTACATGTCTCTGAAAGAGAGTCAAGCGTATGTACAGCAGCATAAATGCAGCAGTGATAGAATTGGTGAGTTTCGGTGAGCAAATGCAGACCCTTTGAAGTCATATTGCATGGTACCCATTCCATGGGTCACAACTCTCCAGGTTTAAGGGATTCTTCCTTCAGCTAAAACATGCATGTGGAACCCAGAGTATGATCCACCGTGTGATTGGGAAAAGTATTCAAATGTGTCTCAGTTTTCGTCCCCTGCTACTCGGGTACAACACTCCAGACGCTTTACTAACACTCTCCCCACTTGGAGAGTCAGTGCCTTTAACGTCCTGTTTGGCCCAGTTTGCAATTTCTGCGGGAAATGAACAGGAATAGGGAAAACCAATGAGAGACTAGCTGGAGGTGTCTGGACCGGCAAATTTAACTCTCATTTCCCACCAGGAAGAGGAATTAACCAAAGGCTCAGCTTGCCGTGCCGGAACCACACTAGGGCCTGAAGCAATCTTGCGGTGTTGCGGCCAGCTCACAAGAAAGCGAGTTGAACAAAGGAGCTCACGGGCACTGTCATTCACAAACCTGCAGAGTTATAAATGACAGCTATCGTCCAAAAATATATTGAAGTAAGGCTGCCAAGAGCACTTGAAAGCGGGGCAGAATTGCAGGAAACCGATTTCAGGAGGTAGACTGGAATTGCATGAAAAGCATAGGAAAAGAGGCAGAACGTCCACAATGATGCACTTGGCCAAAAAGGGCGTATGCGTTTTTTCCTGAATATATTCAGGAAAAAACGCATACGCCCTTTTTGGCCAACCAAGCAAGCTTGCAAAGGGAAACTGCACTACAATGAAGTCTCACTGCCCCCCGGGCAAAAGGGCCATCTGAAAAAAGTGTAAAATCCAGAAAGGCAGGACAGGCCATGGAGAACTGGGAGCCTTGTTATGCTGATGGGCGGGATGTAAATTGCCAACAGCCACTCTGGAGAAGTGTATGGTGTTTCCTGAAACATCTAAAAAACAAAGCAACAGAGCCTAGGGCACTTCCACTTATGCTCCTATAGCTTAGGGAAATTCAAATCAAAAAGACACAGCCACCCCAAAGTTTGGGACGGCTCTGTTTACAAGAACCTCGTTTATGGTACAAGTTCAATATCACAGAAAGCGAAAAATGAATAAAGAATTTGTGGTACTTACGTACAATGCAATATCACTCAGCAATGAAATCTATGTCATCAGGCCCGTAGCAGCATAATGAGTGGACTCAGGTACGATGATTCTAAGAGAAATAAGTCACACAGAAAAAGAAATATCATAAGGTATCACTAATACACGGAATGTAAACTTGGCTACCCAGGAACTGAATTACAAAACAGAACAGGGTCTCAAATGTAGAAAACCAACTTATGCTTGCTTAAGGGGAAAGGTGAGTTGGGGTGCTGCATAAAACCAGAGATTGAAATTAGCACAGATACCGTTCCATAAGCCAAATATGTAATAGACAAGAGCTACTCCTTCCTCAACGAAGTGGACTCAACACCCCATATTAAACGCCTAAGAATATACCTGACTAGTAAGAATCTTAAAACCTATGGATTTACATGTCTCTGAAAGAGAATCAAGCGTGTGTACAGCAGCATAAATGCAGCAGTGATAGGATTGGTGAGGTTCGGTGAGCAAATGCAGACCCTTTGAAGTCATATTGCATGGTACCCATTCCATGGGTCTCAACTCTCCAGGTTTAAGGGATTCTTCCTTCAGCTAAAACATGCATGTGGAACCCAGAGTATGATCCACCGTGTGATCGGGAAACGTGTTCAAATATGTCTCAGTTTAAGTCCCCTGGTACTCGGGTGCAACATTCCAGATGCTTTACTAACACTCTCCCCACTTGGAGAGTCAGTGCGTTTAACCTCCTGTTTGGCCCAGTTTGCAATTTCTGCGGGAAATGAACAGGAATAGGGAGAACCAATGAGAGAGTAGCTGGAGGTGTCTGGACGGGCAAATTTAACTCTCATTTCCCACCAGGAAGAGGAATTAACCAAAGGCTCAGCTTGCCGTGCCAGTACCACACTAGGGCCTGAAGCAATCTTGCGGTGTTGCGGCCAGCTCACAAGAAAGCGAGTTGAAGAAAGGAGCTCAGGGGCACTGTCATTCACAAACCTGCAGAGTTATAAATGACAGCTATCGTCCAAAAATATATTGAAGGAAGGCTGCCAAGAGCACTTGAAAGCGGGGCAGAATTGCAGGAAACCGATTTCAGGAGGTAGACTGGAATTGCATGAAAAGCATAGGAAAAGAGGCAGAACGTCCACAATGATGCACTTGGCCAAAAAGGGCGTATGCGTTTTTTCCTGAATATATTCAGGAAAAAACGCATACGCCCTTTTTGGCCAACCAAGCAAGCTTGCAAAGGGAAACTGCACTACAATGAAGTCTCACTGCCCCCCGGGCAAAAGGGCCATCTGAAAAAAGTGTAAAATCCAGAAAGGCAGGACAGGCCATGGAGAACTGGGAGCCTTGTTATGCTGATGGGCGGGATGTAAATTGCCAACAGCCACTCTGGAGAAGTGTATGGTGTTTCCTGAAACATCTAAAAAACAAAGCAACAGAGCCTAGGGCACTTCCACTTATGCTCCTATAGCTTAGGGAAATTCAAATCAAAAAGACACAGCCACCCCAAAGTTTGGGACGGCTCTGTTTACAAGAACCTCGTTTATGGTACAAGTTCAATATCACAGAAAGCGAAAAATGAATAAAGAATTTGTGGTACTTACGTACAATGCAATATCACTCAGCAATGAAATCTATGTCATCAGGCCCGTAGCAGCATAATGAGTGGACTCAGGTACGATGATTCTAAGAGAAATAAGTCACACAGAAAAAGAAATATCATAAGGTATCACTAATACACGGAATGTAAACTTGGCTACCCAGGAACTGAATTACAAAACAGAACAGGGTCTCAAATGTAGAAAACCAACTTATGCTTGCTTAAGGGGAAAGGTGAGTTGGGGTGCTGCATAAAACCAGAGATTGAAATTAGCACAGATACCGTTCCATAAGCCAAATATGTAATAGACAAGAGCTACTCCTTCCTCAACGAAGTGGACTCAACACCCCATATTAAACGCCTAAGAATATACCTGACTAGTAAGAATCTTAAAACCTATGGATTTACATGTCTCTGAAAGAGAATCAAGCGTGTGTACAGCAGCATAAATGCAGCAGTGATAGGATTGGTGAGGTTCGGTGAGCAAATGCAGACCCTTTGAAGTCATATTGCATGGTACCCATTCCATGGGTCTCAACTCTCCAGGTTTAAGGGATTCTTCCTTCAGCTAAAACATGCATGTGGAACCCAGAGTATGATCCACCGTGTGATCGGGAAACGTGTTCAAATATGTCTCAGTTTAAGTCCCCTGGTACTCGGGTGCAACATTCCAGATGCTTTACTAACACTCTCCCCACTTGGAGAGTCAGTGCGTTTAACCTCCTGTTTGGCCCAGTTTGCAATTTCTGCGGGAAATGAACAGGAATAGGGAGAACCAATGAGAGAGTAGCTGGAGGTGTCTGGACGGGCAAATTTAACTCTCATTTCCCACCAGGAAGAGGAATTAACCAAAGGCTCAGCTTGCCGTGCCAGTACCACACTAGGGCCTGAAGCAATCTTGCGGTGTTGCGGCCAGCTCACAAGAAAGCGAGTTGAAGAAAGGAGCTCAGGGGCACTGTCATTCACAAACCTGCAGAGTTATAAATGACAGCTATCGTCCAAAAATATATTGAAGGAAGGCTGCCAAGAGCACTTGAAAGCGGGGCAGAATTGCAGGAAACCGATTTCAGGAGGTAGACTGGAATTGCATGAAAAGCATAGGAAAAGAGGCAGAACGTCCACAATGATGCACTTGGCCAAAAAGGGCGTATGCGTTTTTTCCTGAATATATTCAGGAAAAAACGCATACGCCCTTTTTGGCCAACCAAGCAAGCTTGCAAAGGAAATCTGCACTACAATGAAGTCTCACTGCCCCACGGGCAAAAGGGCCATCTGAAAAAAGTGTAAAATCCAGAAAGACAGGACAGGCCATGGAGAACTGTGAGCCTTGTTATGCTGATGGGCGGGATGTAAATTGCCAACAGCCACTCTGAAGAAGTGTATGGTGTTTCCTGAAACATCTAAAAAACAAAGCAACAGAGCCTAGGGCACTTCCACTTATGCTCCTATAGCTTAGCGAAATTAAAATCAAAAAGACACAGCCACCCCAAAGTTTGGGACGGCTCTGTTTACAAGAACCTCGTTTATGGTACAAGTTCATTATCACAGAAAGCGAAAAATGAATAAAGAATTTGTGGTACTTACGTACAATGCAATATCACTCAGCAATGAAATCTATGTCATCAGGCCCGTAGCAGCATAATGAGTGGATTCAGGTACGATGATTCTAAGTGAAATATGTCACACAGAAAAAGAAATATCATAAGGTATCACTAATACACGGAATGTAAACTTGGCTACCCAGGAACTGAATTACAAAACAGAACAGGGTCTCAAATGTAGAAAACCAACTTATGCTTGCTTAAGGGGAAAGGTGAGTTGGGGTGCTGCATAAAACCAGAGATTGAAATTAGCACAGATACCGTTCCATAAGCCAAATATGTAATAGACAAGAGCTACTCCTTCCTCAACGAAGTGGACTCAACACCCCATATTAAACGCCTAAGAATATACCTGACTAGTAAGAATCTTAAAACCTATGGATTTATATGTTTCTGAAAGAGAATCAAGCGTGTGTACAGCAGCATAAACGCAGCAGTGATAGGATTGGTGAGGTTCGGTGAGCAAATGCAGGCCCTTTGAAATCATATTGCATGGTACCCATTCCATGGGTCTCAACTCTCCAGGTTTAAGGGATTCTTCCTTCAGCTAAAACATGCATGTGGAACCCAGAGTATGATCCACCGTGTGATCGGGAAACGTGTTCAAATATGTCTCAGTTTAAGTCCCCTGGTACTCGGGTGCAACATTCCAGACGCTTTACTAACACTCTCCCCACTTGGAGAGTCAGTGCCTTTAACGTCGTGTTTTGCCGAGTTTGCAATTTCTGCGGGAAATGAACAGGAATAGGGAGAACCAATGAGAGACTAGCTGGAGGTGTCTGGACGGGCAAATTTAACTCTCATTTCCCACCAGGAAGAGGAATTAACCAAAGGC
This sequence comes from Lagenorhynchus albirostris, assembly GCF_949774975.1. Lineage (NCBI taxonomy): Eukaryota > Metazoa > Chordata > Mammalia > Artiodactyla > Delphinidae > Lagenorhynchus > Lagenorhynchus albirostris. Next base: position 110,061,364 of record NC_083095.1, on the reverse strand, counting down.
TCAGCTTGCCGTGCCGGAACCACACTAGGGCCTGAAGCAATCTTGGGGTGTTGCGGCCAGCTCACAAGAAAGCGAGTTGAAGAAAGGAGCTCAGGGGCACTGTGATTCACAAACCTGCAGAGTTATAAATGACAGCTATCGTCCAAAAATATATTGAAGTAAGGCTGCCAAGAGCACTTGAAAGCGGGGCAGAATTGCAGGAAACCGATTTCAGGAGGTAGACTGGAATTGCATGAAAAGCATAGGAAAAGAGGCAGAACGTCCACAATGATGCACTTGGCCAAAAAGGGCGTATGCGTTTTTCCCTGAATATATTCAGGAAAAAACGCATACGCCCTTTTTGGCCAACCAAGCAAGCTTGCAAAGGAAATCTGCACTACAATGAAGTCTCACTGCCCCCCGGGCAAAAGGGCCATCTGAAAAAAGTGTAAAATCCAGAAAGGCAGGACAGGCCATGGAGAACTGGGAGCCTTGTTATGCTGATGGGCGGGATGTAAATTGCCAACAGCCACTCTGGAGAAGTGTATGGTGTTTCCTGAAACATCTAAAAAACAAAGCAACAGAGCCTAGGGCACTTCCACTTATGCTCCTATAGCTTAGGGAAATTAAAATCAAAAAGACACAGCCACCCCAAAGTTTGGGACGGCTCTGTTTACAAGAACCTCGTTTATGGTACAAGTTCAATATCACAGAAAGCGAAAAATGAATAAAGAATTTGTGGTACTTACGTACAATGCAATATCACTCAGCAATGAAATCTGTGTCATCAGGCCCATAGCAGCATAATGAGTGGACTCAGGTACGATGATTCTAAGAGAAATAAGTCACACAGAAAAAGAAATATCATAAGGTATCACTAATACACGGAATGTAAACTTGGCTACCCAGGAACTGAATTACAAAACAGAACAGGGTCTCAAATGTAGAAAACCAACTTATGCTTGCTTAAGGGGAAAGGTGAGTTGGGGTGCTGCATAAAACCAGAGATTGAAATTAGCACAGATACCGTTCCATAAGCCAAATATGTAATAGACAAGAGCTACTCCTTGCTCAACGAAGTGGACTCAACACCCCATATTAAACGCCTAAGAATATACCTGACTAGTAAGAATCTTAAAACCTATGGATTTACATGTCTCCGAAAGGGAATCAAGCATGTGTACAGCAGCATAAACGCAGCAGTGATAGTATTGGTGAGGTTCGGTGAGCAAATGCAGACCCTTTGAAGTCATATTGCATGGTACCCATTCCATGGGTCACAACTCTGCAGGTTTAAGGGATTCCTCCTTCAGCTAAAACATGCATGTGGAACCCAGAGTATGATCCACCGTGTGATCGGGAAACGTGTTCAAATGTGTCTCAGTTTTCGTCCCCTGGTACTCGGGTGCAACATTCCAGACACTTTACTAACACTCTCCCCACTTGGAGAGTCAGTGCCTTTAACCTCCTGTTTGGCCCAGTTTGCAATTTCTGCGGGAAATGAACAGGAATAGGGAGAACCAATGAGAGACTAGCTGGAGGTGTCTGGACGGGCAAATTTAACTCTCATTTCCCACCAGGAAGAGGAATTAACCAAAGGCTCAGCTTGCCGTGCCAGAACCACACTAGGGCCTGAAGCAATCTTGCGGTGTTGCGGCCAGCTCACAAGAAAGCGAGTTGAAGAAAGGAGCTCAGGGGCACTTTAATTCACAAACCTGCAGAGTTATAAATGACAGCTATCGTCCAAAAATATATTGAAGTAAGGCTGCCAAGAGCACTTGAAAGCGGGGCAGAATTGCAGGAAACCGATTTCAGGAGGTAGACTGGAATTGCATGAAAAGCATAGGAAAAGAGGCAGAACGTCCACAATGATGCACTTGGCCAAAAAGGGCGTATGCGTTTTTTCCTGAATATATTCAGGAAAAAACGCATACGCCCTTTTTGGCCAACCAAGCAAGCTTGCAAAGGAAATCTGCACTACAATGAAGTCTCACTGCCCCACGGGCAAAAGGGCCATCTGAAAAAAGTGTAAAATCCAGAAAGGCAGGACAGGCCATGGAGAACTGGGAGCCTTGTTATGCTGATGGGCGGGATGTAAATTGCCAACAGCCACTCTGGAGAAGTGTATGGTGTTTCCTGAAACATCTAAAAAACAAAGCAACAGAGCCTAGGGCACTTCCACTTATGCTCCTATAGCTTAGGGAAATTCAAATCAAAAAGACACAGCCACCCCAAAGTTTGGGACGGCTCTGTTTACAAGAACCTCGTTTATGGTACAAGTTCAATATCACAGAAAGCGAAAAATGAATAAAGAATTTGTGGTACTTACGTACAATGCAATATCACTCAGCAATGAAATCTATGTCATCAGGCCCATAGCAGCATAATGAGTGGACTCAGGTACGATGATTCTAAGAGAAATAAGTCACACAGAAAAAGAAATATCATAAGGTATCACTAATACACGGAATGTAAACTTGGCTACCCAGGAACTGAATTACAAAACAGAACAGGGTCTCAAATGTAGAAAACCAACTTATGCTTGCTTAAGGGGAAAGGTGAGTTGGGGTGCTGCATAAAACCAGAGTTTGAAATTAGCACAGATACCGTTCCATAAGCCAAATATGTAATAGACAAGAGCTACTCCTTCCTCAACGAAGTGGACTCAACACCCCATATTAAACACCTAAGAATATACCTGACTAGTAAGAATCTTAAAACCTATGGATTTACATGTCTCCTAAAGGGAATCAAGCATGTGTACAGCAGCATAAACGCAGCAGTGATAGGATTGGTGAGGTTCGGTGAGCAAATGCAGACCCTTTGAAGTCATATTGCATGGTACCCATTCCATGGGTCACAACTCTGCAGGTTTAAGGGATTCCTCCTTCAGCTAAAACATGCATGTGGAACCCAGAGTATGATCCACCGTGTGATCGGGAAACGTGTTCAAATGTGTCTCAGTTTTCGTCCCCTGGTACTCGGGTGCAACATTCCAGACGCTTTACTAACACTCTCCCCACTTGGAGAGTCAGTGCCTTTAACCTCCTGTTTGGCCCAGTTTGCAATTTCTGCGGGAAATGAACAGGAATAGGGAGAACCAATGAGAGACTAGCTGGAGGTGTCTGGACGGGCAAATTTAACTCTCATTTCCCACCAGGAAGAGGAATTAACCAAAGGCTCAGCTTGCCGTGCCGGAACCACACTAGGGCCTGAAGCAATCCTGCAGTGTTGCGGCCAGCTCACAATAAAGAGAGCTGAAGAAAGGAGCTCAGGGGCACTGTCATTCACAAACCTGCAGAGTTATAAATGACAGCTATCGTCCAAAAATATATTGAAGTAAGGCTGCCAAGAGCACTTGAAAGCGGGGCAGAATTGCAGGAAACCGATTTCAGGAGGTAGACTGGAATTGCATGAAAAGCATAGGAAAAGAGGCAGAACGTCCACAATGATGCACTTGGCCAAAAAGGGCGTATGCGTTTTTTCCTGAATATATTCAGGAAAAAACGCATACGCCCTTTTTGGCCAACCAAGCAAGCTTGCAAAGGAAATCTGCACTACAATGAAGTCTCACTGCCCCCCGGGCAAAAGGGCCATCTGAAAAAAGTGTAAAATCCAGAAAGGCAGGACAGGCCATGGAGAACTGGGAGCCTTGTTATGCTGATGGGCGGGATGTAAATTGCCAACAGCCACTCTGGAGAAGTGTATGGTGTTTCCTGAAACATCTAAAAAACAAAGCAACAGAGCCTAGGGCACTTCCACTTATGCTCCTATAGCTTAGGGAAATTCAAATCAAAAAGACACAGCCACCCCAAAGTTTGGGACGGCTCTGTTTACAAGAACCTCGTTTATGGTACAAGTTCAATATCACAGAAAGCGAAAAATGAATAAAGAATTTGTGGTACTTACGTACAATGCAATATCACTCAGCAATGAAATCTATGTCATCAGGCCCATAGCAGCATAATGAGTGGACTCAGGTACGATGATTCTAAGAGAAATAAGTCACACAGAAAAAGAAATATCATAAGGTATCACTAATACACGGAATGTAAACTTGGCTACCCAGGAACTGAATTACAAAACAGAACAGGGTCTCAAATGTAGAAAACCAACTTATGCTTGCTTAAGGGGAAAGGTGAGTTGGGGTGCTGCATAAAACCAGAGTTTGAAATTAGCACAGATACCGTTCCATAAGCCAAATATGTAATAGACAAGAGCTACTCCTTCCTCAACGAAGTGGACTCAACACCCCATATTAAACGCCTAAGAATATACCTGACTAGTAAGAATCTTAAAACCTATGGATTTACATGTCTCCGAAAGGGAATCAAGCATGTGTACAGCAGCATAAACGCAGCAGTGATAGGATTGGTGAGGTTCGGTGAGCAAATGCAGACCCTTTGAAGTCATATTGCATGGTACCCATTCCATGGGTCACAACTCTGCAGGTTTAAGGGATTCCTCCTTCAGCTAAAACATGCATGTGGAACCCAGAGTATGATCCACCGTGTGATCGGGAAACGTGTTCAAATGTGTCTCAGTTTTCGTCCCCTGGTACTCGGGTGCAACATTCCAGACGCTTTACTAACACTCTCCCCACTTGGAGAGTCAGTGCCTTTAACCTCCTGTTTGGCCCAGTTTGCAATTTCTGCGGGAAATGAACAGGAATAGGGAGAACCAATGAGAGACTAGCTGGAGGTGTCTGGACGGGCAAATTTAACTCTCATTTCCCACCAGGAAGAGGAATTAACCAAAGGCTCAGCTTGCCGTGCCGGAACCACACTAGGGCCTGAAGCAATCCTGCAGTGTTGCGGCCAGCTCACAATAAAGAGAGCTGAAGAAAGGAGCTCAGGGGCACTGTCATTCACAAACCTGCAGAGTTATAAATGACAGCTATCGTCCAAAAATATATTGAAGTAAGGCTGCCAAGAGCACTTGAAAGCGGGGCAGAATTGCAGGACACCGATTTCAGGAGGTAGACTGGAATTGCATGAAAAGCATAGGAAAAGAGGCAGAACGTCCACAATGATGCACTTGGCCAAAAAGGGCGTATGCGTTTTTTCCTGAATATATTCAGGAAAAAACGCATACGCCCTTTTTGGCCAACCAAGCAAGCTTGCAAAGGAAATCTGCACTACAATGAAGTCTCACTGCCCCCCGGGCAAAAGGGCCATCTGAAAAAAGTGTAAAATCCAGAAAGGCAGGACAGGCCATGGAGAACTGTGAGCCTTGTTATGCTGATGGGCGGGATGTAAATTGCCAACAGCCACTCTGGAGAAGTGTATGGTGTTTCCTGAAACATCTAAAAAACAAAGCAACAGAGCCTAGGGCACTTCCACTTATGCTCCTATAGCTTAGGGAAATTCAAATCAAAAAGACACAGCCACCCCAAAGTTTGGGACGGCTCTGTTTACAAGAACCTCGTTTATGGTACAAGTTCAATATCACAGAAAGCGAAAAATGAATAAAGAATTTGTGGTACTTACGTACAATGCAATATCACTCAGCAATGAAATCTATGTCATCAGGCCCATAGCAGCATAATGAGTGGACTCAGGTACGATGATTCTAAGAGAAATAAGTCACACAGAAAAAGAAATATCATAAGGTATCACTAATACACGGAATGTAAACTTGGCTACCCAGGAACTGAATTACAAAACAGAACAGGGTCTCAAATGTAGAAAACCAACTTATGCTTGCTTAAGGGGAAAGGTGAGTTGGGGTGCTGCATAAAACCAGAGATTGAAATTAGCACAGATACCGTTCCATAAGCCAAATATGTAATAGACAAGAGCTACTGCTTCCTCAACGAAGTGGACTCAACACCACATATTAAACGCCTAAGAATATACCTGACTAGTAAGAATCTTAAAACCTATGGATTTACATGTCTCCGAAAGGGAATCAAGCATGTGTACAGCAGAATAAACGCAGCAGTGATAGGATTGGTGAGGTTCGGTGAGCAAATGCAGACCCTTTGAAGTCATATTGCATGGTACCCATTCCATGGGTCACAACTCTGCAGGTTTAAGGGATTCTTCCTTCAGCTAAAACATGCATGTGGAACCCAGAGTATGATCCACCGTGTGATCGGGAAACGTGTTCAAATGTGTCTCAGTTTTCGTCCCCTGGTACTCGGGTGCAACATTCCAGATGCTTTACTAACACTCTCCCCACTTGGAGAGTCAGTGCCTTTAACCTCCTCTTTGGCCCAGTTTGCAATTTCTGCAGGAAATGAACAGGAATAGGGAGAACCAATGAGAGACTAGCTGGAGGTGTCTGGACGGGAAATTTAACTCTCATTTCCCACCAGGAAGAGGAATTAACCAAAGGCTCAGCTTGCCATGCCGGAACCACACTAGGGCCTGAAGCAATCCTGCGGTGTTGCGGCCAGCTCACAAGAAAGAGAGCTGAAGAAAGGAGCTCAGGGGCACTGTCATTCACAAACCTGCAGAGTAATAAATGACAGCTATCGTCCAAAAATATATTGAAGTAAGGCTGCCAAGAGCACTTGAAAGCGGGGCAGAATTGCAGGACACCGATTTCAGGAGGTAGACTGGAATTGCATGAAAAGCATAGGAAAAGAGGCAGAACGTCCACAATGATGCACTTGGCCAAGAAGGGTGTATGCGTTTTTTCCTGAATATATTCAGGAAAAAACGCATACGCCCTTTTTGGCCAACCAAGCAAGCTTGCAAAGGAAATCTGCACTATAATGAAGTCTCACTGCCCCACGGGCAAAAGGGCCATCTGAAAAAAGTGTAAAATCCAGAAAGGCAGGACAGGCCATGGAGAACTGGGAGCCTTGTTATGCTGATGGGCGGGATGTAAATTGCCAACAGCCACTCTGGAGAAGTGTATGGTGTTTCCTGAAACATCTAAAAAACAAAGCAACAGAGCCTAGGGCACTTCCACTTATGCTCCTATAGCTTAGGGAAAGTAAAATCAAAAAGACACAGCCACCCCAAAGTTTGGGACGGCTCTGTTTACAAGATCCTCGTTTATGGTACAAGTTCAATATCACAGAAAGCGAAAAATGAATAAAGAATTTGTGGTACTTACGTACAATGCAATATCACTCAGCAATGAAATCTATGTCATCAGACCCGTAGCAGCATAATGAGAGGACTCAGGTACGATGATTCTAAGAGAAATAAGTCACACAGAAAAAGAAATATCATAAGGTATCACTAATACACGGAATGTAAACTTGGCTACCCAGGAACTGAATTACAAAACAGAACAGGGTCTCAAATGTAGAAAACCAACTTATGCTTGCTTAAGGGGAAAGGTGAGTTGGGGTGCTACATAAAACCAGAGATTGAAATTAGCACAGATACCGTTCCATAAGCCAAATATGTAATAGACAAGAGCTACTGCTTCCTCAACGAAGTGGACTCAACACCACATATTAAACGCCTAAGAATATACCTGACTAGTAAGAATCTTAAAACCTATGGATTTACATGTCTCCGAAAGGGAATCAAGCATGTGTACAGCAGCATAAACGCAGCAGTGATAGGATTGGTGAGGTTCGGTGAGCAAATGCAGACCCTTTGAAGTCATATTGCATGGTACCCATTCCATGGGTCACAACTCTGCAGGTTTAAGGGATTCCTCCTTCAGCTAAAACATGCATGTGGAACCCAGAGTATGATCCACCGTGTGATCGGGAAACGTGTTCAAATGTGTCTCAGTTTTCGTCCCCTGGTACTCGGGTGCAACATTCCAGACGCTTTACTAACACTCTCCCCACTTGGAGAGTCAGTGCCTTTAACCTCCTGTTTGGCCCAGTTTGCAATTTCTGCGGGAAATGAACAGGAATAGGGAGAACCAATGAGAGACTAGCTGGAGGTGTCTGGACGGGCAAATTTAACTCTCATTTCCCACCAGGAAGAGGAATTAACCAAAGGCTCAGCTTGCCGTGCCGGAACCACACTAGGGCCTGAAGCAATCCTGCGGTGTTGCGGCCAGCTCACAAGAAAGAGAGCTGAAGAAAGGAGCTCAGGCGCACTGTCATTCACAAACCTGCAGAGTTATAAATGACAGCTATCGTCCAAAAATATATTGAAGTAAGGCTGCCAAGAGCACTTGAAAGCGGGGCAGAATTGCAGGAAACCGATTTCAGGAGGTAGACTGGAATTGCATGAAAAGCATAGGAAAAGAGGCAGAACGTCCACAATGATGCACTTGGCCAAAAAGGGCGTATGCGTTTTTTCCTGAATATATTCAGGAAAAAACGCATACGCCCTTTTTGGCCAACCAAGCAAGCTTGCAAAGGAAATCTGCACTACAATGAAGTCTCACTGCCCCCCGGGCAAAAGGGCCATCTGAAAAAAGTGTAAAATCCAGAAAGGCAGGACAGGCCATGGAGAACTGGGAGCCTTGTTATGCTGATGGGCGGGATGTAAATTGCCAACAGCCACTCTGGAGAAGTGTATGGTGTTTCCTGAAACATCTAAAAAACAAAGCAACAGAGCCTAGGGCACTTCCACTTATGCTCCTATAGCTTAGGGAAATTAAAATCAAAAAGACACAGCCACCCCAAAGTTTGGGACGGCTCTGTTTACAAGAACCTCGTTTATGGTACAAGTTCATTATCACAGAAAGCGAAAAATGAATAAAGAATTTGTGGTACTTACGTACAATGCAATACCACTCAGCAATGAAATCTATGTCATCAGGCCCGTAGCAGCATAATGAGTGGATTCAGATACGATGATTCTAAGAGAAATATGTCACACAGAAAAAGAAATATCATAAGGTATCACTAATACACGGAATGTAAACTTGGCTACACAGGAACTGAATTACAAAACAGAACAGGGTCTCAAATGTTGAAAACCAACTTATGCTTGCTTAAGGGAAAGGTGAGTTGGGGTGCTGCATAAAACCAGAGATTGAAATTAGCACAGATACCGTTCCATAAGCCAAATATGTAATAGACAAGAGCTACTCCTTGCTCAACGAAGTGGACGCAGCACCCCATAATAAACGCCTAAGGATATACCTGACTAGTAAGAATCTTAAAACCTATGGATTTACATGTCTCCGAAAGAGAATCAAGCGTGTGTACAGCAGCATAAACGCAGCAGTGATTGGATTGGTTAGGTTCGGTGAGCAAATGCAGACCCTTTGAAGACATATTGCATGGTACCCATTCCATGGGTCTCAACTCTCCAGGTTTAAGGGATTCTTCCTTCAGCTAAAACATCCATATGGAACCCAGAGTATGATCCACCGTTTGATCGGGAAACGTGTTCAAATGTGTCTCAGTTTTCGTCCCCTGGTACTCGGGTGCAACATTCCAGACGCTTTACTAACGCTCTCCCCAATTGGAGAGTCAGTGCCTTTAACCTCCTGTTTGGCCCAGTTTGCAATTTCTGCGGGAAATGAACAGGAATAGGGAGAACCAATGAGAGACTAGCTGGAGGTGTCTGGACGGGCAAATTTAACTCTCATTTCCCACCAGGAAGAGGAATTAACCAAAGGCTCAGCTTGCCGTGCCGGAACCACACTAGGGCCTGAAGCAATCCTGCGGTGTTGCGGCCAGCTCACAATAAAGAGAGTTGAAGAAAGGAGCTCAGGGGCACTGTCATTCACAAACCTGCAGAGTTATAAATGACAGCTATCGTCCAAAAATATATTGAAGGAAGGCTGCCAAGAGGACTTGAAAGCGGGGCAGAATTGCAGGAAACCGATTTCAGGAGGTAGACTGGAATTGCATGAAAAGCATAGGAAAAGAGGCAGAACGTCCACAATGATGCACTTGGCCAAAAAGGGCGTATGCGTTTTTTCCTGAATATATTCAGGAAAAAACGCATACGCCCTTTTTGACCAACCAAGCAAGCTTGCAAAGGAAATCTGCACTACAATGAAGTCTCACTGCCCCACAGGCAAAAGGGCCATCTGAAAAAAGTGTAAAATCCAGAAAGGCAGGACAGGCCATGGAGAACTGGGTGCCTTGTTATGCTGATGGGCGGGATGTAAATTGCCAACAGCCACTCTGGAGCAGTGTATGGTGTTTCCTGAAACATCTAAAAAACAAAGCAACAGAGCCTAGGGCACTTCCACTTATGCTCCTATAGCTTAGGGAAATTAAAATCAAAAAGACACAGCCACCCCAAAGTTTGGGACGGCTCTGTTTACAAGAACCTCGTTTATGGTACAAGTTCATTATCACAGAAAGCGAAAAATGAATAAAGAATTTGTGGTACTTACGTACAATGCAATACCACTCAGCAATGAAATCTATGTCATCAGGCCCGTAGCAGCATAATGAGTGGATTCAGATACGATGATTCTAAGAGAAATATGTCACACAGAAAAAGAAATATCATAAGGTATCACTAATACACGGAATGTAAACTTGGCTACACAGGAACTGAATTACAAAACAGAACAGGGTCTCAAATGTTGAAAACCAACTTATGCTTGCTTAAGGGAAAGGTGAGTTGGGGTGCTGCATAAAACCAGAGATTGAAATTAGCACAGATACCGTTCCATAAGCCAAATATGTAATAGACAAGAGCTACTCCTTGCTCAACGAAGTGGACGCAGCACCCCATAATAAACGCCTAAGGATATACCTGACTAGTAAGAATCTTAAAACCTATGGATTTACATGTCTCCGAAAGAGAATCAAGCGTGTGTACAGCAGCATAAACGCAGCAGTGATTGGATTGGTTAGGTTCGGTGAGCAAATGCAGACCCTTTGAAGACATATTGCATGGTACCCATTCCATGGGTCTCAACTCTCCAGGTTTAAGGGATTCTTCCTTCAGCTAAAACATCCATATGGAACCCAGAGTATGATCCACCGTTTGATCGGGAAACGTGTTCAAATGTGTCTCAGTTTTCGTCCCCTGGTACTCGGGTGCAACATTCCAGACGCTTTACTAACGCTCTCCCCAATTGGAGAGTCAGTGCCTTTAACCTCCTGTTTGGCCCAGTTTGTAATTTCTGCGGGAAATGAACAGGAATAGGGAGAACCAATGAGAGACTAGCTGGAGGTGTCTGGACGGGCAAATTTAACTCTCATTTCCCACCAGGAAGAGGAATTAACCAAAGGCTCAGCTTGCCGTGCCGGAACCACACTAGGGCCTGAAGCAATCCTGCGGTGTTGCGGCCAGCTCACAATAAAGAGAGTTGAAGAAAGGAGCTCAGGGGCACTGTCATTCACAAACCTGCAGAGTTATAAATGACAGCTATCGTCCAAAAATATATTGAAGGAAGGCTGCCAAGAGGACTTGAAAGCGGGGCAGAATTGCAGGAAACCGATTTCAGGAGGTAGACTGGAATTGCATGAAAAGCATAGGAAAAGAGGCAGAACGTCCACAATGATGCACTTGGCCAAAAAGGGCGTATGCGTTTTTTCCTGAATATATTCAGGAAAAAACGCATACGCCCTTTTTGACCAACCAAGCAAGCTTGCAAAGGAAATCTGCACTACAATGAAGTCTCACTGCCCCACAGGCAAAAGGGCCATCTGAAAAAAGTGTAAAATCCAGAAAGGCAGGACAGGCCATGGAGAACTGGGTGCCTTGTTATGCTGATGGGCGGGATGTAAATTGCCAACAGCCACTCTGGAGCAGTGTATGGTGTTTCCTGAAACATCTAAAAAACAAAGCAACAGAGCCTAGGGCACTTCCACTTATGCTCCTATAGCTTAGGGAAATTAAAATCAAAAAGACACAGCCACCCCAAAGTTTGGGACGGCTCTGTTTACAAGAACCTCGTTTATGGTACAAGTTCATTATCACAGAAAGCGAAAAATGAATAAAGAATTTGTGGTACTTACGTACAATGCAATACCACTCAGCAATGAAATCTATGTCATCAGGCCCGTAGCAGCATAATGAGTGGATTCAGATACGATGATTCTAAGAGAAATATGTCACACAGAAAAAGAAATATCATAAGGTATCACTAATACACGGAATGTAAACTTGGCTACACAGGAACTGAATTACAAAACAGAACAGGGTCTCAAATGTTGAAAACCAACTTATGCTTGCTTAAGGGAAAGGTGAGTTGGGGTGCTGCATAAAACCAGAGATTGAAATTAGCACAGATACCGTTCCATAAGCCAAATATGTAATAGACAAGAGCTACTCCTTGCTCAACGAAGTGGACGCAGCACCCCATAATAAACGCCTAAGGATATACCTGACTAGTAAGAATCTTAAAACCTATGGATTTACATGTCTCCGAAAGAGAATCAAGCGTGTGTACAGCAGCATAAACGCAGCAGTGATTGGATTGGTTAGGTTCGGTGAGCAAATGCAGACCCTTTGAAGACATATTGCATGGTACCCATTCCATGGGTCTCAACTCTCCAGGTTTAAGGGATTCTTCCTTCAGCTAAAACATCCATATGGAACCCAGAGTATGATCCACCGTTTGATCGGGAAACGTGTTCAAATGTGTCTCAGTTTTCGTCCCCTGGTACTCGGGTGCAACATTCCAGACGCTTTACTAACGCTCTCCCCAATTGGAGAGTCAGTGCCTTTAACCTCCTGTTTGGCCCAGTTTGCAATTTCTGCGGGAAATGAACAGGAATAGGGAGAACCAATGAGAGACTAGCTGGAGGTGTCTGGACGGGCAAATTTAACTCTCATTTCCCACCAGGAAGAGGAATTAACCAAAGGCTCAGCTTGCCGTGCCGGAACCACACTAGGGCCTGAAGCAATCCTGCGGTGTTGCGGCCAGCTCACAATAAAGAGAGTTGAAGAAAGGAGCTCAGGGGCACTGTCATTCACAAACCTGCAGAGTTATAAATGACAGCTATCGTCCAAAAATATATTGAAGGAAGGCTGCCAAGAGGACTTGAAAGCGGGGCAGAATTGCAGGAAACCGATTTCAGGAGGTAGACTGGAATTGCATGAAAAGCATAGGAAAAGAGGCAGAACGTCCACAATGATGCACTTGGCCAAAAAGGGCGTATGCGTTTTTTCCTGAATATATTCAGGAAAAAACGCATACGCCCTTTTTGGCCAACCAAGCAAGCTTGCAAAGGAAATCTGCACTACAATGAAGTCTCACTGCCCCCCGGGCAAAAGGGCCATCTGAAAAAAGTGTAAAATCCAGAAAGGCAGGACAGGCCATGGAGAACTGGGAGCCTTGTTATGCTGATGGGCGGGATGTAAATTGCCAACAGCCACTCTGGAGAAGTGTATGGTGTTTCCTGAAACATCTAAAAAACAAAGCAACAGAGCCTAGGGCACTTCCACTTATGCTCCTATAGCTTAGGGAAATTAAAATCAAAAAGACACAGCCACCCCAAAGTTTGGGACGGCTCTGTTTACAAGAACCTCGTTTATGGTACAAGTTCAATATCACAGAAAGCGAAAAATGAATAAAGAATTTGTGGTACTTACGTACAATGCAATATCACTCAGCAATGAAATCTATGTCATCAGGCCTGTAGCAGCATAATGAGTGGACTCAGGTACGATGATTCTAAGAGAAATAAGTCACACAGAAAAAGAAATATCATAAGGTATCACTAATACACGGAATGTAAACTTGGCTACCCAGGAACTGAATTACAAAACAGAACAGGGTCTCAAATGTAGAAAACCAACTTATGCTTGCTTAAGGGGAAAGGTGAGTTGGGGTGCTGCATAAAACCAGAGATTGAAATTAGCACAGATACCGTTCCATAAGCCAAATATGTAATAGACAAGAGCTACTCCTTGCTCAACGAAGTGCACTCAACACCCCATATTAAACGCCTAAGAATATAGCTGACTAGTAAGAATCTTAAAACCTATGGATTTACATGTCTCCAAAAGAGAATCAAGCGTGTGTACAGCAGCATAAACGCAGCAGTGATAGGATTGTTGAGGTTCGGTGAGCAAATGCAGACCCTTTGAAGTCATATTGCATGGTACCCATTCCATGGGTCTCAACTCTCCAGGTTTAAGGGATTCTTCCTTCAGCTAAAACATGCATGTGGAACCCAGAGTATGATCCACCGTGTGATCGGGAAACGTGTTCAAATGTGTCTCAGTTTTGGTCCCCTAGTACTCGGGTGCAACATTCCAGACGCTTTACTAACACTCTCCCCACTTGGAGAGTCAGTGCCTTTAACGTCGTGTTTTGCCCAGTTTGCAATTTCTGCGGGAAATGAACAGGAATAGGGAGAACCAATGAGAGACTAGCTGGAGGTGTCTGGACGGGCAAATTTAACTCTCATTTCCCACCAGGAAGAGGAATTAACCAAAGGCTCAGCTTGCCGTGCCGGAACCACCCTAGGGCATGAAGCAATCCTGCGGTGTTGCGGCCAGCTCACAATAAAGAGAGTTGAAGAAAGGACCTCAGGGGCACTGTCATTCACAAACCTGCAGAGTTATAAATGACAGCTATCGTCCAAAAATATATTGAAGTAAGGCTGCCAAGAGCACTTGAAAGCGGGGCAGAATTGCAGGACACCGATTTCAGGAGGTAGACTGGAATTGCATGAAAAGCATAGGAAAAGAGGCAGAACGTCCACAATGATGCACTTGGCCAAAAAGGGCGTATGCGTTTTTTCCTGAATATATTCAGGAAAAAACGCATACGCCCTTTTTGGCCAACCAAGCAAGCTTGCAAAGGAAATCTGCACTACAATGAAGTCTCACTGCCCCACGGGCAAAAGGGCCATCTGAAAAAAGTGTAAAATCCAGAAAGGCAGGACAGGCCATGGAGAACTGGGAGCCTTGTTATGCTGATGGGCGGGATGTAAATTGCCAACAGCCACCCTGGAGAAGTGTATGGTGTTTCCTGAAACATCTAAAAAACAAAGCAACAGAGCCTAGGGCACTTCCACTTATGCTCCTATAGCTTAGGGAAATTCAAATCAAAAAGACACAGCCACCTCAAAGTTTGGGACGGCTCTGTTTACAAGAACCTCGTTTATGGTACAAGTTCAATATCACAGAAAGCGAAAAATGAATAAAGAATTTGTGGTACTTACGTACAATGCAATATCACTCAGCAATGAAATCTATGTCATCAGGCCCGTAGCAGCATAATGAGTGGACTCAGGTACGATGATTCTAAGAGAAATAAGTCACACAGAAAAAGAAATATCATAAGGTATCACTAATACACGGAATGTAAACTTGGCTACACAGGAATTGAATTACAAAACAGAACAGGGTCTCAGATGTAGAAAACCAACTTATGCTTGCTTAAGGGGAAAGGTGAGTTGGGGTGCTGCATAAAACCAGAGATTGAAATTAGCACAGATACCGTTCCATAAGCCAAATATGTAATAGACAAGAGCTACTCCTTGCTCAACGAAGTGGACTCAACACCCCATATTAAACGCCTAAGAATATAGCTGACTAGTAAGAATCTTAAAACCTATGGATTTACATGTCTCCAAAAGAGAATCAAGCGTGTGTACAGCAGCATAAACGCAGCAGTGATAGGATTGGTGAGGTTCGGTGAGCAAATGCAGACCCTTTGAAGTCATATTGCATGGTACCCATTCCATGGGTCTCAACTCTCCAGGTTTAAGGGATTCTTCCTTCAGCTAAAACATGCATGTGGAACCCAGAGTATGATCCACCGTGTGATCGGTAAACGTGTTCAAATGTGTCTCAGTTTTCGTCCCCTGGTACTCGGGTGCAACATTCCAGACGCTTTACTAACACTCTCCCCTCTTGAAGAGTCAGTGCCTTTAACGTCGTGTTTGGCCCAGTTTGCAATTTCTGCGGGAAATGAACAGGAATAGGGAGAACCAATGAGAGACTAGCTGGAGGTGTCTGGACGGGCAAATTTAACTCTCATTTCCCACCAGGAAGAGGAATTAACCAAAGGCTCAGCTTGCCATGCCGGAACCACACTAGGGCCTGAAACAATCTTGCGGTGTTGCGGCCTGCTCAAAAGAAAACGAGTTGAAGAAAGGAGCTCAGGGGCACTGTCATTCACAAACCTGCAGAGTTATAAATGACAGCTATCGTCCAAAAATATATTGAAGGAAGGCTGCCAAGAGGACTTGAAAGCGGGGCAGAATTGCAGGAAACCGATTTCAGGAGGTAGACTGGAATTGCATGAAAAGCATAGGAAAAGAGGCAGAACGTCCACAGTGATGCACTTGGCCAAAAAGGGCGTATGCGTTTTTTCCTGAATATATTCAGGAAAAAACGCATACGCCCTTTTTGGCCAACCAAGCAAGCTTGCAAAGGAAATCTGCACTACAATGAAGTCTCACTGCCCCCCGGGCAAAAGGGCCATCTGAAAAAAGTGTAAAATCCAGAAAGGCAGGACAGGCCATGGAGAACTGGGAGCCTTGTTATGCTGATGGGCGGGATGTAAATTGCCAACAGCCACTCTGGAGAAGTATATGGTGTTTCCTGAAACATCTAAAAAACAAAGCAACAGAGCCTAGGGCACTTCCACTATGCTCCTATAGCTTAGGGAAATTCAAATCAAAAAGACACAGCCACCCCAAAGTTTGGGACGGCTCTGTTTACAAGAACTTCGTTTATGGTACAAGTTCAATATCACAGAAAGCGAAAAATGAATAAAGAATTTGTGGTACTTACGTACAATGCAATATCACTCAGCAATGAAATCTATGTCATCAGGCCCATAGCAGCATAATGAGTGGACTCAGGTACGATGATTCTAAGAGAAATAAGTCACACAGAAAAAGAAATATCATAAGGTATCACTAATACACGGAATGTAAACTTGGCTACCCAGGAACTGAATTACAAAACAGAACAGGGTCTCAAATGTAGAAAACCAACTTATGCTTGCTTAAGGGGAAAGGTGAGTTGGGGTGCTGCATAAAACCAGAGATTGAAATTAGCACAGATACCGTTCCATAAGCCAAATATGTAATAGACAAGAGCTACTGCTTCCTCAACGAAGTGGACTCAACACCACATATTAAACGCCTAAGAATATACCTGACTAGTAAGAATCTTAAAACCTATGGATTTACATGTCTCCGAAAGGGAATCAAGCATGTGTACAGCAGCATAAACGCAGCAGTGATAGGATTGGTGAGGTTCGGTGAGCAAATGCAGACCCTTTGAAGTCATATTGCATGGTACCCATTCCATGGGTCACAACTCTGCAGGTTTAAGGGATTCTTCCTTCAGCTAAAACATGCATGTGGAACCCAGAGTATGATCCACCGTGTGATCGGGAAACGTGTTCAAATGTGTCTCAGTTTTCGTCCCCTGGTACTCGGGTGCAACATTCCAGATGCTTTACTAACACTCTCCCCACTTGGAGAGTCAGTGCCTTTAACCTCCTCTTTGGCCCAGTTTGCAATTTCTGCGGGAAATGAACAGGAATAGGGAGAACCAATGAGAGACTAGCTGGAGGTGTCTGGACGGGAAATTTAACTCTCATTTCCCACCAGGAAGAGGAATTAACCAAAGGCTCAGCTTGCCATGCCGGAACCACACTAGGGCCTGAAGCAATCCTGCGGTGTTGCGGCCAGCTCACAAAAAAGAGAGCTGAAGAAAGGAGCTCAGGGGCACTGTCATTCACAAACCTGCAGAGTAATAAATGACAGCTATCGTCCAAAAATATATTGAAGTAAGGCTGCCAAGAGCACTTGAAAGCGGGGCAGAATTGCAGGACACCGATTTCAGGAGGTAGACTGGAATTGCATGAAAAGCATAGGAAAAGAGGCAGAACGTCCACAATGATGCACTTGGCCAAAAAGGGCGTATGCGTTTTTTCCTGAATATATTCAGGAAAAAACGCATACGCCCTTTTTGGCCAACCAAGCAAGCTTGCAAAGGAAATCTGCACTACAATGAAGTCTCACTGCCCCCCGGGCAAAAGGGCCATCTGAAAAAAGTGTAAAATCCAGAAAGGCAGGACAGGCCATGGAGAACTGGGAGCCTTGTTATGCTGATGGGCGGGATGTAAATTGCCAACAGCCACTCTGGAGAAGTGTATGGTGTTTCCTGAAATATCTAAAAAACAAAGCAACAGAACCTAGGGCACTTCGACTTATGCTCCTATAGCTTAGGGAAATTCAAATCAAAAAGACACAGCCACCCCAAAGTTTGGGACGGCTCTGTTTACAAGAACCTCGTTTATGGTACAAGTTCAATATCACAGAAAGCGAAAAATGAATAAAGAATTTGTGGTACTTACGTACAATGCAATATCACTCAGCAATGAAATCTATGTCATCAGGCCCGTAGCAGCATAATGAGTGGACTCAGTAACGATGATTCTAAGAGAAATAAGTCACACAGAAAAAGAAATATCATAAGGTATCACTAATACACGGAATGTAAACTTGGCTACACAGGAACTGAATTACAAAACAGAACAGGGTCTCAGATGTAGAAAACCAACTAATGCTTGCTTAAGGGGAAAGGTGAGTTGGGGTGCTGCATAAAACAAGAGATTGAAATTAGCACAGATACCGTTCCATAAGCCAAATATGTAATAGACAAGAGCTACTCCTTGCTCAACGAAATGGACTCAACATCCCATATTAAACGCCTAAATATATACCTGAATAGTAAGAATCTTAAAACCTATGGATTTATATGTCTCCGAAAAAGAATCAAGCGTGTGTACAGCAGCATAAACACAGCAGTAATAGGATTGGTGAGTTTCGGTGAGCAAATGCAGACACTTTGAAGTCATATTGCATGGTACCCATTCCATGGGTCACAACTCTCCAGGTTTAAGGGATTCTTCCTTCAGCTAAAACATGCATGTGGAACCCAGAGTATGATCCACCGTGTGATTGGGAAACGTGTTCAAATGTGTCTCAGTTTTCGTCCCCTGCTACTCGGGTACAAGATTCCAGACGCTTTACTAACACTCTCCCCACTTGGAGAGTCAGTGCCTTTAACCTCCTGTTTGGCCCAGTTTGCAATTTCTTCGGGAAATGAACAGGAATAGGGAAAACCAATGAGAGACTAGCTGGAGGTGTCTGGACGGGCAAATTTAACTCTCATTTCCCACCAGGAAGAGGAATTAACCAAAGGCTCAGCTTGCCGTGCCGGAACCACACTAGGGCCTGAAGCAATCTTGCGGTGTTGCGGCCAGCTCACAAGAAAGCGAGTTGAACGAAGGAGCTCAGGGGCACTGTCATTCACTAACCTGCAGAGTTATAAATGACAGCTATCGTCCAAAAATATATTGAAGTAAGGCTGCCAAGAGCACTTGAAAGCAGGGCAGAATTGCAGGAAACCGATTTCAGGAGGTAGACTGGAATTGCAAGAAAAGCATAGTAAAAGAGGCAGAATGTCCACAATGATGCACTTGGCCAAAAAGGGCGTATGCGTTTTTTCCTGAATATATTCAGGAAAAAACGCATACGCCCTTTTTGGCCAACCAAGCAAGCTTGCAAAGGAAATCTGCACTACAATGAAGTCTCACTGCCCCCGGGGCAAAAGAGCCATCTGAAAAAGGTGTAAAATCCAGAAAGGCAGGACAGGCCATGGAGAACTGGGAGCCTTGTTATGCTGATGGGCGGGATGTAAATTGCCAACAGCCACTCTGGAGAAGTGTATGGTGTTTCCTGAAACATCTAAAAAACAAAGCAACAGAGCCTAGGGCACTTCCACTTATGCTCCTATAGCTTAGGGAAATTCAAATCAAAAAGACACAGGCACCCCAAAGTTTGGAACAGCTCTGTTTACAAGATACTCGTTTATGGTACAAGTTCAATATCACAGAAAGCGAAAAATGAATAAAGAATTTGTGGTAGTTACGTACAATGCAATATCACTCAGCAATGAAATCTATGTCATCAGGCCCGTAGCAGCATAATGAGTGGACTCAGGTACGATGATTCTAAGAGAAATAAGTCACACAGAAAAAGAAATATCATAAGGTATCACTAATACACGGAATGTAAACTTGGCTACACAGGAATTGAATTACAAAACAGAACAGGGTCTCAGATGTAGAAAACCAACTTATGCTTGCTTAAGGGAAAGGTGAGTTGGGGTGCTGCATAAAACCAGAGATTGAAATTAGCACAGATACCGTTCCATAAGCCAAATATGTAATAGACAAGAGCTACTCCTTGCTCAACGAAGTGGACTCAACACCCCATATTAAACGCCTAAGAATATACCTTACTAGTAAGAATCTTAAAACCTATGGATTTACATGTCTTTGAAAGAGAATCAAGCATGTGTACAGCAGCATAAATGCAGCAGTGATAGGTTTGGTGAGGTTCGGTGAGCAAATGCAGACCCTTTGAAGTCATATTGCATGGTACCCATTCCATGGGTCTCAACTCTCCAGGTTTAAGGGATTCTTCCTTCAGCTAAAACATGCATGTGGAACCCAGAGTATGATCCACCGTGTGATCGGGAAACGTGTTCAAATATTTCTCAGTTTAAGTCCCCTGGTACTCGGGTGCAACATTCCAGACGCTTTACTAACACTCTCCCCTCTTGGAGAGTCAGTGCCTTTAACCTCCTGTTTGGCCCAGTTTGCAATTTCTGCGGGAAATGAACAGTTTGCAATTTCTGCGGGAAATGAACAGGAATAGGGAGAACCAATGAGAGACTAGCTGGAGGTGTCTGGACGGGCAAATTTAACTCTCATTTCCCACCAGTAAGAGGAATTAACCAAAGGCTCAGCTTGACGTGCCGGAACCACACTAGGGCCTGAAGCAATCCTGCGGTGTTGCGGCCAGCTCACAATAAAGAGTGTTGAAGAAAGGAGCTCAGGGGCACTGTCATTCACAAACCTGCAGAGTTATAAATGACAGCTATCATCCAAAAATATATTGAAGTAAGGCTGCCAAGAGCACTTGAAAGCGGGGTAGAATTGCAGGACACCGATTTCAGGAGGTAGACTGGAATTGCATGAAAAGCATAGGAAAAGAGGCAGAACGTCCACAATCATGCACTTGGCCAAAAAGTGCGTATGCGTTTTTTCCTGAATATATTCAGGAAAAAACGCATACGCCCTTTTTGGCCAACCAAGCAAGCTTGCAAAGGAAATCTGCACTACAATGAAGTCTCACTGCCCCCCGGGCAAAAGGGCCATCTGAAAAAAGTGTAAAATCCAGAAAGGCAGGACAGGCCATGGAGAACTGGGAGCCTTGTTATGCTGATGGGCGGGATGTAAATTGCCAACAGCCACTCTGGAGAAGTGTATGGTGTTTCCTGAAACATCTAAAAAACAAAGCAACAGAACCTAGGGCACTTCGACTTATGCTCCTATAGCTTAGGGAAATTCAAATCAAAAAGACACAGCCACCCCAAAGTTTGGGACGGCTCTGTTTACGAGAACCTCGTTTATGGTACAAGTTCAATATCACAGAAAGCGAAAAATGAATAAAGAATTTGTGGTACTTACGTACAATGCAATATCACTCAGCAATGAAATCTATGTCATCAGACCCGTAGCAGCATAATGAGTGGACTCAGGTATGATGATTCTAAGAGAAATAAGTCACACAGAAAAAGAAATATCATAAGGTATCACTAATACACGGAATGTAAACTTGGCTACACAGGAACTGAATTACAAAACAGAACAGGGTCTCAGATGTAGAAAACCAACTTATGCTTTCTTAAGGGGAAAGGTCAGTTGGGGTGCTGCATAAAACAAGAGATTGAAATTAGCACAGATACCGTTCCATAAGCCAAATATGTAATAGACAAGAGCTACTCCTTGCTCAACGAAGTGGACTCAACACCCCATATTAAACGCCTAAGAATATACCTGACTAGTAAAAATCTTAAAACCTATGGATTTATATGTTTCTGAAAGAGAATCAAGCGTGTGTACAGCAGCATAAATGCAGCAGTGATAGGATTGGTGAGGTTCGGTGAGCAAATGCAGACCCTTTGAAGTCATATTGCATGGTACCCATTCCATGGGTCTCAACTCTCCAGGTTTAAGGGATTCTTCCTTCAGATAAAACATGCATGTGGAACCCAGAGTATGATCCACCGTGTGATCGGGAAACGTGTTCAAATGTGTCTCAGTTTTCGTCCCCTGGTACTCGGGTGCAACATTCCAGACGCTTTACTAACACTCTCCCCACTTGGAGAGTCAGTGCCTTTAACGTCCTGTTTGGCCCAGTTTGCAATTTCTGCGGGAAATGAACAGGAATAGGGAGAACCAATGAGAGACTAGCTGGAGGTGTCTGGACGGGCAAATTTAACTCTCATTTCCCACCAGGAAGAGGAATTAACCAAAGGCTCAGCTTGCCGTGCCGGAACCACACTAGGGCCTGAAGCAATCTTGCGGTGTTGCAGCCAGCTCACAAGAAAGCGAGTTGAACAAAGGAGCTCAGGGGCACTGTCATTCACAAACCTGCAGAGTTATAAATGACAGCTATCGTCCAAAAATATATTGAAGTAGGGCTGCCAAGAGGACTTGAAAGCGGGGCAGAATTGCAGGAAACCGATTTCAGGAGGTAGACTGGAATTGCATGAAAAGCATAGGAAAAGAGGCAGAACGTCCACAATGATGCACTTGGCCAAAAAGGTCATATGCGTTTTTTCCTGAATATATTCAGGAAAAAACGCATACGCCCTTTTTGGCCAACCAAGCAAGCTTGCAAAGGAAATCTGCACTACAATGAAGTCTCACTGCCCCCCGGGCAGAAGGGCCATCTGAAAAAAGTGTAAAATCCAGAAAGGCAGGACAGGCCATGGAGAACTGGGAGCCTTGTTATGCTGATGGGCGGGATGTAAATTGCCAACAGCCACTCTGGAGAAGTGTATGGTGTTTCCTGAAACATCTAAAAAACAAAGCAACAGAGCCTAGGGCACTTCCACTTATGCTCCTATAGCTTAGGGAAATTAAAATCAAAAAGACACAGCCACCCCAAAGTTTGGGACGGCTCTGTTTACAAGAACCTCGTTTATGGTACAAGTTCAATATCACAGAAAGCGAAAAATGAATAAAGAATTTGTGGTACTTACGTACAATGCAATATCACTCAGCAATGAAATCTATGTCATCAGGCCCATAGCAGCATAATGAGTGGACTCAGGTACGATGATTCTAAGAGAAATAAGTCACACAGAAAAAGAAATATCATAAGGTATCACTAATACACGGAATGTAAACTTGGCTACCCAGGAACTGAATTACAAAACAGAACAGGGTCTCAAATGTAGAAAACCAACTTATGCTTGCTTAAGGGGAAAGGTGAGTTGGGGTGCTGCATAAAACCAGAGATTGAAGTTAGCACAGATACCGTTCCATAAGCCAAATATGTAATAGACAAGAGCTACTCCTTCCTCAACGAAGTGGACTCAACACCCCATATTAAACGCCTAAGAATATACCTGACTAGTAAGAATCTTAAAACCTATGGATTTACATGTCTCCAAAAGAGAATCAAGCGTGTGTACAGCAGCATAAACGCAGCAGTGATAGGATTAGTGAGGTTCGGTGAGCAAATGCAGACCCTTTGAAGTCATATTGCATGGTACCCATTCCATGGGTCTCAACTCTCCAGGTTTAAGGGATTCTTCCTTCAGCTAAAACATGCATGTGGAACCCAGAGTATGATCCACCGTGTGATCGGGAAACGTGTTCAAATATGTCTCAGTTTAAGTCCCCTGGTACTCGGTTGCAACATTCCAGACGCTTTACTAACACTCTCCCCTCTTGGAGAGTCAGTGCCTTTAACCTCCTGTTTGGCCAAGTTTGCAATTTCTGCGGGAAATGAACAGTTTGCAATTTCTGTGGGAAATGAACAGGTATAGGGAGAACCAATGATAGACTAGCTGGAGGTTTCTGGAGGGGCAAATTTAACTCTCATTTCCCACCAGGAAGAGGAATTAACCAAAGGCTCAGCTTGCCGTGCCGGAACCACACTAGGGCCTGAAGCAATCCTGCGGTGTTGCGGCCAGCTCACAAGAAAGCGAGTTGAACAAAGGAGCTCAGGGGCACTGTCATTCACAAACCTGCAGAGTTATAAATGACAGCTATCGTCCAAAAATATATTGAAGTAAGGCTGCCAAGAGGACTTGAAAGCGGGGCAGAATTACAGGAAACCGATTTCAGGAGGTAGACTGGAATTGCATGAAAAGCATAGGAAAAGAGGCAGAACGTCCACAATGATGCACTTGGCCAAAAAGGGCGTATGCGTTTTTTCCTGAATATATTCAGGAAAAAACGCATACGCCCTTTTTGGCCAACCAAGCAAGCTTGCAAAGGAAATCTGCACTACAATGAAGTCTCACTGCCCCACGGGCAAAAGGGCCATCCGAAAAAAGTGTAAAATCAAGAAAGACAGGACAGGCCATGGAGAACTGGGAGCCTTGTTATGCTGATGGGCGGGATGTAAATTGCCAACAGCCACTCTGGAGAAGTGTATGGTGTTTCCTGAAACATCTAAAAAACAAAGCAACAGAGCCTAGGGCACTTCCATTTATGCTCCTATAGCTTAGGGAAATTCAAATCAAAAAGACACAGCCACCCCAAAGTTTGGGACGGCTCTGTTTACAAGATCCTCATTTATGGTACAAGTTCAATATCACAGAGAGCGAAAAATGAATAAAGAATTTGTGGTACTTACGTACAATGCATTTATGGTACAAGTTCAATATCACAGAGAGCGAAAAATGGATAAAGATTTTGTGGTACTTACGTACAATGCAATATCACTCAGCAATGAAATCTATGTCATCAGGCCCATAGCAGCATAATGAGTGGATTCAGGTACGATGATTCTAAGTGAAATAAGTCACACAGAAAAAGAAACATCATAAGATAACACTAATACACGGAATGTAAACTTGGCTACACTGGAACTGAATTACAAAACAGAACAGGGTCTCAAATGTAGAAAACCAACTTATGCTTGCTTAAGGGGAAAGGTGAGTTGGGGTGCTGCATAAAACAAGAGATTGAAATTAGCACAGATACCGTTCCATAAGCCAAATATATAATAGACAAGAGCTACTCCTTGCTCAACGAAGTGGACTCAACACCCCATATTAAACGCCTAAGAATATTCCTGACTAGTAAGAATCTTAAAACCTATAGATTTACATGTCTCCGAAAGAGAATCAAGCGTGTGTACAGTGGCATAAACGCAGCAGTGATACGATTGGTGAGTTTCGGTGAGCAAATGCAGACCCTTTGAAGTCATATTGCATGAAACCCATTCCATGGGTCTCAACTCTCCAGGTTTAAGGGATTCTTCCTTCAGCTAAAACATGCATGTGGAACCCAGAGTATGATCCACCGTGTGATCTGGAAACTTGTTCATATGTGTCTCAGTTTTTGTACCTGGTACTCGGGTGAAACATTCCAGATGCTTTACTAACACTCTCCCCACTTGCAAAGTCAGTGCCTTTAAACTTCTGTTTGGCCCAGTTTGCAATTTCTGCGGGAAATGAACAGGAATAGGGAGAACCAATGAGAGACTAGCTGGAGGTGTCTGGACGGGCAAATTTAACTCTCATTTCCCACCAGGAAGAGGAATTAACCAAAGGCTCAGCGTGCCATGCCGGAAGCACACTAGGGCCTGAGGCAATCCTGCGGTGTTGCGGCCAGCTCACAAGAAGGACAGTTGAAGAAAGCAGCTTAGGGGCACTCTCATTCACAGACCTGCAGAGTTATAAATGACAGCTATCGTCCAAAAATATATTGAAGTAAGGCTGCCATGAGGACTTGAATGTGGGGCAGAGTTGCAGGAAACTGATTTCAGGAGGTAGACTGGAATTGCATGTAAAGCATAGGAAAAGAGGCAGAACGTCCACAATGATGCACTTGGCCAAAAAGGGCGTATGCGTTCTTTCCTGAATATATTCAGGAAAAAACCCATACGCCCTTTTTGGCCAAGCAAGCAAGCTTGCAAAAGAAATCTGCACTACAATGAAGTCTCACTGCCCCCGGGATCAAAAGGGCCATCTGAAAAAAGTGTAAAATCCAGAAAGGCAGGACAGGCCATGGAGAACTGGGAGCATTGTTATGCTGATGGGCGGGATGTAAATTGCCAACAGCCACTCTGGGGAAATGTATGGTGTTTCCTGAAACATCCAAAAAACAAAGCAAGAGAGCCTAGGGCACTTCCACTTATGGTCCAATAGCTTAGGGAAATTTAAATCATAAAGACATAGCCACCCCAAAGTTTGGGCCGGCTCTGTTTACAAGAACCTCGTTTACAGTACAGTTCAATATCGCAGAAAGTGAAAAATGGATAAAGAAGTTGTGGTACTTACGTACAATGCAATATCACTCAGCAATGAAATCTATGTCATCAGGCCCATAGCAGCATAATGAGTGGATTCAGGTACGATGATTCTAAGTGAAATAAGTCACACAGAAAAAGAAACATCATAAGATATCACTACTACACGGAATGCAAACTTGGCTACACAGGAACTGAATTACAAAACAGAACAGGGTCTCAAATGTAGAAAACCAACTTATGCTTGCTTAAGGGGAAAGGTGAGTTGGGGTGCTGCATAAAACCAGAGATTGAAATTAGCACAGATACCATTCCATAAGCAAAATATGTAATAGACAAGAGCTACTCCTTGCTCAACGAAGTGGACTCAACACCCCATATTAAACGCCTAAGAATATACCTGACTAGTAAGAATCTTAAAACCTATGGATTTATATGTGTCTGAAAGAGAACGAATCTTGTGTACAGCGGCATAAACACAGCAGTGATAGGATTGGTGAGGTTCGGTGAGCAAATGCAGACCCTTTGAAGTCATATTGTATGGTACCCATTCCATGGGTCTCAACTCTCCAGGTTTAAGGGATTCTTCCTTCAGCTAAAACATGCATGAGACATGCAGAGTATGATCCACCATGTGATCGGGAAACGTGTTCAAATGTGTCTCAATTTTCGTCCCTGGTACTCGGGTGCAACATTCCAGATGCTTTACTAACACTCTCCCCACTTGGAGAGTCAGTGTCTTTAACCTCCTGTTTTGCCCAGTTTGCAATTTCTGCGGGAAATGAACAGGAATAGGGAGAACCAATGAGAGACTAGCTGGAGGTGTCTGGACGGGCAAATTTAACTCTCATTTCCCACCAGGAAGAGGAATTAACCAAAGGCTCAACATGCCATGCCGGAACCACGCTAGGGCCTGAAGGTATCCTGCGGTGTTGCGGCCAGCTCACAAGAAAGAGAGTTGAAGAAAGGAGCTCAGGGGCACTGTCATTCACAAACCTGCAGAGTTATAAATGACAGCTATGGTCCAAAAATATATTGAAATAAGGCTGGCAAGAGGACTTGAATGTGGGGCAGAATTGCAGGAAACCGATTTCAAAAGGTACACGGGAGTCGCTCTTAAAACATAGGAAAAGAGACAGAACTTGGAAAATAATGCACTTGGCAAAAAATGGCATATATGTTTTATCCAGATCTCTCATAACTGAGGGCAGGAGATTAACGGCAGGCTCCAACTGCCACCTGAGGGCTCACGTTGCCAAGGCTACGTGAGCAAGCCAGGCAGGAGTTACCTCACAGCAGAGGTCCCACCTCACAGAAGGGTGAGAAACCCAGCCAACTTCAGACTCTCACCAGAGGGCCCACATCACCAAGGGGATGGGAACCAGGCAGGAGTGTCTTCACACCAGTGGGGCCACATCATCGAAAGGTGAGGTACTCAGCACATGTGTCCTCAAACCAGAGGACCCACATCACCAAAGGCCTCGGAGTGAGGCAGGCAGGAGTAGCCTCACAACACTGGGCCCTTAGAATAAAAAAGTGAGGAATGCAGCAGTTGGAACCTCCCAGCAGGCTGCCCAGTGCACCGAGGCTATGGGATCCAGGCCACAGTGAACTCACAGAAGAGGGCCCATGTCATGAAACTGAGCAACCCAGCCATTGGGACCTCAGAGCAGGAGGCCCACATCCCCATGGGGATGGAAATCTGGTAGGAGTGTCCTCGCACCACTGAGAACGTATCAGAAAATTTTGGGCGACCAGCAGTTAGGGCCTGATGCCAGAGGACCCTCATCACCAAGGGAAGGAGGCTCCCAGCAGGCTCCAACTGCCACCAGAGGGCTGACGTCGCCAAGGCGATGTGTGCCAACCAGGCACGAATGACCTCACAGCAGAGGGCCCACCTCAGAGAAGTGTGACGAACCCAGTCAGGATCAGACTCGCACCAGAGGGCCCACATCAACAAGGGGATGGGAACCAGGCAGGAGTGTCCCCACACCAGTGGGACAACATCATCGAAAGGTGAGGATCCCAGCACATGTAGCCTCAAACCAGAGGAACCACATCGTCAAGGGGTTCAGAATTAGGCTGGCAGGACCGGCCTCACAACACAGGGTCCATAGAATATAAAAGTTGAGGAATCCAGCAGTTGGAACCTCCCAGCAAGTGGCCCAGAGCACCGAGGCTATGGGATCCAGGCCGCAGTGAACTCACAGCAGAGGGCCCACATCATGAACCTGTGAGCAGCCCAGCCATTGGGACCTCAGAACAGAAGGCCCACATCCCCATTGGGATGGGAACCTGGCAGGAGTGGCCTTGCACCACTTAGCACATATCAGAAAGTGTTAGGAGCCCAACAGTTAGGGCCTGACGCCAGGGGGCCCTCATAACTGAGGGGAGGAGACTCCCAGCAGGTTCCAACTGCCAACAGAGGGCCCACGTCTACAAGGTGGCATGCGCCAGCCAGGCAGTAGTGACCTCACCGCAGAGGGCCTATCTCACAGAAGGGTGAGGAACCGAGGCAGGATGAGATTCTCGCCAGAGGGCCCACAACACCAAGGGGATGGGAACCAGTCAGGACTGTCCTCCCACCAGTGGGGCCACATCATCGAAAGGTGAGGAACCCAGCACATGCGGCCTCAGATCAGAGGACATACATCACAAAGGGGATGGGAGTGAGGCAGGTAGGAGTAGCCTAAAAACAGAGGGCCCAAAGAATAAAAAAGGTGAGGAATCCAGCATTTGGAACCTCCCAGCAGGCGGCCGAGAGCACAGAAGCTATGGGATGCAGGCAGGAGTGAACTAACACCAGAGAGCCCACATCATGAAACTGTGAGCAACCCAGGCGTTGGGACCTCAGAGCAGAAAGCCCACATCCCCATGGGGATGGGAACCTGACAGGAGTGTCCTGGCATCACTGGGCTCACATCAGAAAACGTGGGGAGCCCAGCAGTTAGGGCCTGATGCTAGAGGGCCATCATCACCGAGGGCAGGATGCTCCCAGCAGGTTCCATGTGCCAACAGAGGGCCCACGTCACCAAGGTGATGTGTGCAAGTCAGGCAGGATTGACCTCACAGCAGAGGGCCTACCTCACAGAAGAGTAAGGAACCCAGCCAGGATAAGACTGTCACCAGAAGGCCCACATCACCAAGGGGATGGGAACCAGGCAGGAGTGTCCTCACACCAGTGGGGCCACATCATTGAAAGTTGCGGAACCCAGCACATGTGACCTCAAACCAGAGGACCCACATCACGAAGGGGTTGCGAGTGAGGCAGGCAGGAGGAACATCACAACACAGGACCCATAGAATACAAAAGTTGAGGAATCGAGCAGTTGGAACCTCCCAGCAGGCAGCCCAGAGCACAGAGGCTATGGCATCCAGGCCAGAGTGAACTAAGAGCAGAGAGCCCACATCATGAAACTGTGAACAACCCAGCCGTTGGGACCTCAGAGCAGAAGGCCCACATCCCAATGGGGATGTGAACCTGGATGGAGTGTCCTCGAACCACTGGGCGCACATCACAAAATGTGGGGAGCCCAGCAGTTAGGGCCTGACGCCAGAGGGCCCTCATCATCGAGGAGAGGAGGCTCCCAGCAGGCTCCAAGTGCCACCAGAGGGCTCATGTCCACAAGGCGAGGTGAGCAAGCCAGGCAGGAGTGACCTCAAAGCAGATGGCTAACCTCACAGAAGGGTGAGGAACCCAGCCAGGATCAGACTCTCAACAGAGGGCCCACATCACCAAGGGGATGGGAACCAGGCAGGAGTCTCCTAAGACCATTGGTCCCACATCATCGAAAGGTGAGGAACCCAGCACATGTGGCCTCAAACCAGACGACACACATCACGAAGGGGCTGGGAGTGAGGCAGGCAGGAGGATCCTCACAACAGAGGGCCTAAAAAATTAAAAAAGTGAGGAATCCAGCAGTTGGAACCTCCCAGCAGGCGGCCAAGAGCACAGAGGCTATGGGATCCAGGCCACAGTCAACTAACACCAGAGAGCCCACATCATGAAATTGTGATCAACCCAGCCGTTGGAACCTCAGAGCAGAAGGCCCACATCCCCATGGAGATGGGAACCTAAGAGGAGTGCCTGAGCATCACTGGGCTCACTAAGAAAAGTTGGGGAGCCCAGCAGTTAGGGCCTGACGTCAGAGGGCCCTCATCACAGAGGTGAGGAGGCTCCCAGCAGGGTCCAAGTGCCACCAGAGGGCTCATGTCAACAAGGCGAGGTGAGCAAGCCAGGCAAGAGTTACCTGATAGTAGAGGGCCCACCTCACAGATGGGTGAGGAACCCAGCCAGGATCAGACTCTCACCAGAGGACCCACATCACAAAGGGGATGGGAACCAGTCAGGATTATCCTCACACCAGTGGGGCCTCATCATCTTAAGGTGAGGAACCCAGCACATGTGTCCTCAAACCAGAGGACCCACATCACCAAGGGCCTTGGAGTGAGGCAGGCAGGAGTAGCCTCACAACACAGGGCACATAATATAAAAAACGTGAGGATTCCAGCATTTAGACCTTCCAGCAGGCGGCTCAGAACACCGAGGCTATGGGATCCAGGCCGCAGTGAACTCACATCAGAGGGCCCACATCATAAAACTGTGAGCAACCCAGGCATTGGGACCTCAGCGCAGAAGGCCCACATCCCCATGGGAATGGGAACCTGGCTGGAGAGTCCTCGCACCACTGGGCGCACATCAGAAAATGTGGGGAGCCCACCATTTAGGGCCTGACGCCAGAGGGCCGTCATCACCGAGAGGAGGAGGCACCCTGCATGCTCCAACTGCCACCAGAGGGCTCACGTCTCCAAGGTGACGTGTGCCAGCCAGGCAGGAGTGACCTCACAGCAGAGGGCCTACCTCACAGAACGTTGAGGAACCCAGCCAGGATCAGACTCTCACCTGAGGGCCCACATCAGCAAGGGGATGGGAACCAGTCAGGACTGTCTTCCCTCCAGTGGGGCCACATCATCGAAAGGTTCGGAACCCAGCACATGTGGCCTCAAATCTGAGGACACGTATCACAAAGGGAATGGGAGTGAGGCAGGCAGGAGTAGCCTAAAAACAGAGGGCCCAAAGAATAAGAAAGGTGAGGAATCCAGCAGTTGGAACCTCCCAGCAGGCGACCGAGAGCACAGAAGTTATGGGATGCAGGCAGGAGTGAACTAACAGCAGAGAGCCCACATCATGGTACTGTGAGCAAGCCAGCCGTTTTGACCTCAGAGCAGAAGGCCCATATCCCCATGGGGATGGGAACATGGCAAGAGTGTCCTCACTCACTTGGCACACATCAGATAATGTGGGGAGCCCAGCAGTTAGGGCCTGATGCCAGAGGGCCCTCATCATCGAGGGGAGGAGGCTCCCAGCAGGCTCCAAGTGCCACCAGAGGGCTCATGTCCACAAGGCGACGTGTGCCAGACAGGCAGGAGTGACCTCACAGCAGAGGGCCCACCTCACAGATGGGTGAGGAACCCAGCCAGGATCAGACTCTCAACAGAGGGCCCACATCACCAAGGGGATGTGAACCAGGCAGGATTCTCCTAAGACCATTGGTCCCACATCATCGAAAGGTGAGGAACCCAGCACATGTGGCCTCAAACCAGAGGACACACATCACGAAGGGGCTGGGAGTGAGGCAGGCAGGAGGATCCTCACAATAGAGAGCCCAAAAAATTAAAAAAGTGAGGAATCCAGCAGTTGGAACCTCCCAGCAAGCGGCCAAGAGCACAGAGGCTATGGGATCCAGGCCTCTGTGAACTATCACCAGAGAGCCCACATCATGAAAATGTGAACAACCCAGCCGTTGGAACCTCAGAGCAGAAGGCCCACATCCCCATGGAG
Organism: Lagenorhynchus albirostris; assembly: GCF_949774975.1. NCBI lineage: Eukaryota > Metazoa > Chordata > Mammalia > Artiodactyla > Delphinidae > Lagenorhynchus > Lagenorhynchus albirostris. Next base: position 110,029,427 of record NC_083095.1, on the reverse strand, counting down.
ATGGGATCCTAAGAGGAGTGCCCAAGCATCATTGGGTTCACTAAGAAAAGTTGGTGAGCCCAGCAGTTAGGGCCTGACCCAAGAGGGCCCTCATCACCGGTGGAAGGAGATTCCCAGCATGCTCCAACTGCCACCACACGGCTGACTTCACCAAGGCAATGTGTGCCAGCCATGCAGGAGTGACCTATCAGCAGAGGGTCTCCCTCACAGAAGGGTGAGGAACACAGCCAGGAACAGACTCTCACCAGGGGGTTCACATAACCACGTGGATGAGAACCAGGCAGGAGTGTCCTCACACTAGTGGGGCCACATCATCGAAAGGTGAGGAACCCAACAAAGGTGGCCACAAACCAGAGGACCCACATCACCAAGGGGTTGAGAGTGAGGTAGGTGTCTGGACGGGCATATTTAACACTCATTTCCCACCAGGAAGAGGAATTAACCAAAGGCTCAGCGTGCCATGCCAGAAGCAGATTAGGACCTGAAGCAGCCTTGCAGGTTTGCAGCCAGCTCACAAGAAATTGAGTTGAAGAAAGGAGCTCAGGGGCCCTGTAATTCACAAACCTGCAGAGTTATAAATGACAGCTATCGTCCAAAAATATATTGAAGTAAGGCTGCCAAGAGCACTTGAAAGCGGGGCAGAATTGCAGGACACCGATTTCAGGAGGTAGACTGGAATTGCATGAAAAGCATAGGAAAAGAGGCAGAACGTCCACAATGATGCACTTGGCCAAAAAGGGCGTATGCGTTTGTTCCTGAATATATTCAGGAAAAAACACATACACCCTTTTTGGCAAACCAAGCAAGCTTGCAATGGAAATCCGAACTACTATGAAGTGTCACTTCCCCCCGGTCTAAAGGGCCATCTGAAAAAAGTGTAAAATCCAGAAAGGCAAGATAGGCCATGGGGAAAAAGGAGCCTTGTTATGCTGATGGGCGGGATGTAAATTGCCAACAGCCACTCTGGAGAAGTGTATGGTGTTTCCTGATACATCTCAAAAACAAAGCAACAGAGTCTAGGGCATTTCCACTTATGGTCCTATAGCTTAGGGAAATTAAAATCAAAAAGACACAGCCACCCCAAAATTTGGGACGGCTCTGTTTACAGGAACCTCTTCTACGGTACAAGTTAAATATCCCAGAGAACAAATAATTGATAAAGAAGTTGCGGTACTTACGTACAACAGAATACCACTCAGCAATGAAATCTGTGCCACCAGGCCTGTACCAGCATAATGAGTGGATTCAGATACGATGATTCTAAGTGAAATAAGTCACACAGAAAAAGAAACATCATAAGGTATCACTAATACACGGAATGTAAACTTGGCTACACATGAACTGAATTACAAAACAGAACAGGGTCTCAAGTTTAGAAAACCAACTTATGCTTGCTTAAGGGGAAAGGTGAGTTGGGGTGCTGCATAAAACCAGAGTTTGAAATTAGCACAGATAGCATTCCATAGGCCAAATATGTAATAGACAAGACCTACCCCTTGCTCAACGAAATGGACTCAACAATGAGGTATCACCTCACACCTGTTAGAATGGGCATCATCTGAAAATCTACAAACAACAAATGCTGGAAAGGGTGTGGAGAAAAGGAAGCCTCTTCCACTATTGTTGGGAATATAAATTGATACAGTCACTATGGAGAACAATATGGAGTTTCTTAAGAAACTAATAATAGAATTACCATATGATACAGCAATCCCAGTACTGGACATATACCCAGACAAAACCATAAATCAAAAAGAGACATTCACCGCAATGTTCATTGCATCACTATTTACAATATCGAGGTAATGGAAGCAACCTAAATGCCCACAGACAGACGAATGCATAAAGATGTGGTACATATATAAAATGGAATATTACTAAGCCATGAAAGGAATGAAATTGGGTCATTTGTAGAGACGTCGATGGATCTAGAGACTGTCATACAGAGTGAAGTAAGTCAGAAAGAGAAAAACAAATCTTGTATATTCATGCATCTATGTGGAACCTTGAAAAACTGTACAGATTAACCGTTTTGCAAGGCATAAATAGAGCAACAGATGTAGACAACAAACGTATGGACAACAAGGGGGGAAAGCTCTTGGGGTGGTGGTGGTGGGAGGAGTTGAGAGATTGGGATTGGCATGTAAACATTTATATGTATAAAATAGATAACCAATAAGAACCTGCTGTATAAAAATATAAAATAAAATTCAAAATTAAAAAGAAATAAAATTTAAAAAATAAAACAAAAAAAACAATTATTCCCTTCACATACATGTATTTATATGAATAAATTATTTCCATGCTTATATCTGTAAATACGAAAAAGAGGAATAAAATCTACCTTGAACCAAAAATGAAAAAGAGAAAAAAAAAAACAGAACCCACCAGTTACTCAGAGGAAAACCGTATCAGGGCACTTGCTCCAGTTGTAAACAATTCTGAAGTTGGTCAGTGGTGGGGAATCGTCTCCCATTCAGCCAGCAGCCCCCACACAACAAGCGTCCTCATTGCAAAGCTGGGGCACCGTGCCGTGGCATCTGTGAGTAAACGTGAGCTGAGCCCCAGGCCAGTTGCTGCTGAACTGTTCCCACCCTTCCCAGGTAAAACACCTGAATATATACAAGGACTTGAAAGCCTAGAGGAAGGGCCATGGAGCCACACGAGTGACAGCATGCCAGCTGACTTGGTGCCTGCAGGCCAGCCAGGATGGTCCTGGCCCTGGGTGCTCTTCTGGAAGATTTCCATTTCCCTGCCTGAGATACCCGTCCTGTCCCTGCCCCCACTGCTTTTTTCCTTCCTCACCTCTGCCCAGGGAGAAATTCCAGCAGCAGGCATGGGTGACACATCCTCTTCTTTAGCAGGTGGCAGCCTGGCAACTGCTGCAGAAAGTCCAGCAGAGCCCCACTCACACTGGGCCACCCACAAAGCCGTGGCCTCTCACTCCCTCCCACCAGCCCAGCCCCGAGACTGCTGACAGGGCAGAGAAAATGGCGTCAGGCACAGCTGCAGGGGCTTTTGCTGCCTGGAGTGGTATTTATATTGATCTCAACCCAGGCACACCTGGGGAGGGCTGGCTGGCACGGTAAGCCTGCCCAGGTCAGCCAATCATCACCTCTCAGGGACTCACAGTTGCAGAAAATGGAACTTGCTGAACCGGCCAGGTCCAAGGAACAGGTGTGGGCTCCTGAGAGTCAGGATAGACAAGGGGCTGCAGCTTTGGCTTGTTTTCTAATCATTTTATCTGGCCCATGAGTGGGAGACAACTTCAAGAAAACCCTCTCCTAATGAGAGGAACCCAGGAGTCAGGGAGAGGAGGGGTGGGTGGTGGTTGGAGACAGAGGCCTGGTGCCCCGGGTGCAGTGGAAGTCTCTGGAAGACCAGGTGGAGGGAGGCCACACAGAGTGATGCCCAGGGTCACAGACCTGTCGGAGCTGCTGTCTGTTAGTTCAAGTCCTGCTCTGAGGTGCTCTGTGTCAGCTCTGAGCGACAGGTGAGCTGGGGGTGCTCTTCAATGAGGGCTATGTGCACGGTTCCTGTGTGCCCAGCCCTGCCACGGTACCTGCAAGGGTAGCTCTGTATCCTGGGAGGGGCCTGACCACGAGAGCCCTGTGGGCTGGGTTGGGGGTGGGGTACCTGCCCAGGAGAGCTCCATATCCTGGGATTGGCCTGACCACGAGAGCCCCATGGGCTGCTGGGGACCTGGTAAACGATGTCAGGACAGTCAGTGAAGCCACCGAGGATATACCTCCAGTTGCTCCTGATTCCTACACCCTGCTGGTCATTCTACCAACCACCAGGACATGGTATTCTGTATTAGTCTTCAATGATGCCTTCTTTTGTATTCCATTAGTCCCAGAGTCACAAGAAATTTTGGCTTGTGAGTGGCAGGACTCAACATACAACTAAAACAATACTTCCGGGCCGTCTTGCCCCAAGGGCTCAAAAATTCCCACACCATCTTTGGGGAAAGCTTAGCTAAAGACCGAAAAGTTCTACCTCTGGAAAAGGAAACCCTCCTTCAATATGCAGACGACATTCTGATCGCCAGCCCTACTAAGGAGGCCTCTGAACTACCAAGCCAATAAAGGATAGAAGTTGTCCAAGAAAAAGCTCAAATATCACAGACTGCGGTGACCTGCCTGGGCTTCATTCTCACACAAGGTCAGAGAAGCCCATCCCAGGAAAGGGAAGAAACCATTTGCAGCCTTACCCCTTTCTAAAACTAGAAGACAGCTTAGGGGTTCCTGGGGAGGCCAGGGTTTGCTGCTTCTGGATCCCTAACTACAGTCTACTAGCTGGGCCTCTATATGAAACACTGAAAGGAAAAGATGATGATCCTTTTGAACAGAATCCAAAAGTGGCCTTTCAAGAATGGAAAGAGCAGTCAATTCAGACCCTTGCCCTGGAACTTCCTAATAGAGCTAAACCCTTTGACCTTTACATTCCTGGTGAAAGGTGAATCGCCATTGCAGAATTAGTGCAAAAACTGGGACCACTTGAAATGGAACAATGCAAGAATGCCATCCAAGTAGGATAAACTACAGTCACCAAGGGGCTTGGCCCACTGCCACATCTGGCCAAGATACTGGCGGTATCTAAAAACCTGGAAATCAGCAGCCCAAAAGGCCACCTCCCTCCTAAGGGAAAAGGACCCCACGTGGTGATCCTAATCACCAACCATGCCCTGAAGTTGCAGGGTTCGCTCCGTGGGCACACCGACCTCGAGTGAGGAGGCCCTCCAACTCCAACATCCAGAGAGATAACCGGGGGCAACAGGGCACCATGACGACTCGTGTGAACATCACTTGACCTGGAGTTTCTCTCATAAATCAACAATAGTGTGTCCCGAAGGAGTAGACTACTGCTTGCAGGACTTACTGCACCCGGAGGGGAGCTAATAATCTTGACGGGGGAACCGTATATCACACTGTCACCATAGAAAAGCCTACAGACACCGTGATGATGGTGGCCAATAAGACCGGCTGGACTCCTGTTTACTTCAAAAGGCTGTTGACTCAGTGGCCATCATGGTCCTTGATCACCACTGACCCTGGACTGTCTGGGAGTCGAGCGGGCAGGGCTCTGACACCTGGTGCTGTTTTTACGTTAATTCAGGGGCCTAATTGAAGAAAGAGCAGACTACTGGTCAGAGCATCTAGGCTGGCAGAAACGGTCAGCCTAAGGTGGCCGAACAAATGTGGGGCGGGGTGAAACCGGCCCCCACAGCGTCTCTGCACATCTCTTTCCTGGACCCTTAAAGGTCATTAGAATCTATAACACTTCCAATGCTGGTGCTCAGGCGGACGAGCAGGGAGGCAGGGGTCCTGGGGCCAATCAACGTCACCTGGAGGCTGCTGGGGAGAAGTTCTGACCCTCGTCCCCTGGTATGAGGGCTCCCAACTCAGCACTCAGCAGTTACAGAAGAAGGGTCTGCACCCTCAGCACTCCAAGAATGAGGAACGGGACAAAAGGCAGAGGAGGGGTTTGTCCCCAGCAAAGCCCATTAAAAATCCCTGGGAGATAAAAATAGAATCTGGGCAATAAAGTCAAGTCTGACCTTTTTGATCCTTTGTGCTTTGTCTAATTTCACGTGCTCCTAGGGTCCCGCATGCAGAGGTTCCACACCCGGCACTTCAGACCAGATTTCCTAGTGCAGAATGGCTGGGTCGACACCTCAGCTCCTGGGGCCCAGTGCAGACTCCGAGATATAGAGCCTGAGCTGCAGCCAACCCGGCCCTCGAGAGCTCCGCCCCCTCCCTCCCACTGACTCTGACAGGATCTCTACACAGCAGCCCAGCCCACAGCCCACGGGGTAGTGCATGCTCTCACCTCTCCATTCTCTGATCAAAATATAAAGTTTCCTTTGCTTGTGAACCAAACTCAGTCTCGATCTGTTGGCCCCAATGACACTGGGCAGGGGGACACTTGTTGGGGTCCACTCTGAAGGATCAGTAACAGAAATTGAGACTATTGTAACTTCAATGAACAGATGTGTGAGCCAAACTGTCGTTAACATAGAACAGTTTATAAGGCTCGGGTAAAATAAGATGTTTCTAACACTTCCATTTGATATTTCCATCACTTTATTATAAGCAAGTTCAGTGAAAAGGTTTGTCTTATTTGTCAGGTCAATATTAGAGAAATGAAGTGATTTCTTTCCAAGGATGTACATCTAATAATCTTGGTTAAAGCTTCAATCTTGTTTTAAATGCTTTTCCATTGAAAATGATACCTCTCTTTCAGCTCCCCCATTTCTGAGAAGTATAAAATCTTATAATTTATTATTACCAAAGGGGAAAGGTGGGAGGAGGGATAAATTAACAGTTTGGAATTAACACATACACACTGCTATGTATAAAATAGATCATCAACAAGGAACTACTGTATAGCACAGGGAACTACACTCAATATTTTGCAATAACCTATAAGGGGAAATAATCGGAAAAAGAATAGATATTTTTATTGACATCATCTATCAATGACAGTTAAAGTGTAACCTAAGGGAAGCTGGTGGTGAGTGCTTCTGACCCTGAAGACTTCAATCATCTAAAGTTTGGACTCTGCCTACTTCCCAAGGTCCTTAATGAACATATGTGTAGCCGTAGCTTAAAAAATTCCCCAGTTTGGGTTTCGGGGAGACACTGATTTTGAAAAAGCCCTGGTGTTCTCCTTAAATGAATGGGACTCTTCCTACTGCTAAAACATGTCTGTCACACCCAGAGGATGGTATACCGTCTGATCGGGAAGAGTTTGGAAAAGGCATCTCATCTCCTCATCTCCTGGTGCTTGGGTTCACCCCTCCAGCGTCTTTACTAACAGTCTCCCCACTTGGAGATGTCAGCACTGCCAACATCCTGTTGCGTACAGTTTGGAATTTGTCCAGTGGATGAAGCGGAAGGATGAGGAACAATGAGAGACAAGTCCTAGGTGTTCAGACAGGCACATGTCACTCTAATTTCCAATCAGGAAGACGAACTGACCAAAGGCTAGGGTTGCCCATGGAAACAGTATAGGGCTTGAGGAAATCCCACTGCTTTGTGGCCAGTTCCCATAAACACAAGTTGAACAATGGAACTCAGGGGCAGTAACATTCACAAAACTGCAGAGTTGAAAATATCTATCACTGAAAAATGTCTTGAGGAAAGTCAGAGAAAAGGATTGGTAAGCAAGGGAGAATGGCAGGAAAGGGATTTGAGGAGGTAGAAAGGACTCGCCATTAAGCACAAGAAAAAGGGCTGAACATTGCCAACATTGCAGTTGGCCAAAAAGGCTGTATGCGTTTTTTTTCTGTATATATTCAAGAAAAGGGCATACACTTTTTTAGCCAACCAAACAGGTGGGCACTGGAAATCAATACTACAAAAGATATCACTTCACATCAGTCAGAAGAGCCATCGTCATAAAGTGTAAACACCAGAAATGCAGGACAGGGCAAGGAGAAGAGGGAGCCCTGTGAGGCTTATAGTGGAAATGTATATTGCCAACGGCCATTCTGGAGAAGTGTATTGTGTTTACTAAAGCATCTAACAAATGAGCTACAGAGCATAGGGCACTTGCACTCATGGGCGTATATCTTGGGAAAAACAAAAATCGAGAGGACACAGGCACCCCAATGTTTACTGCCTCTCTGTTTAAAAGATCCTCGAATAGGATATAACTTAAATGTCTCTGGAGGGAAAAAATGGATAGAGATGTGGTACTTATGTAGAGTGGAATATTACTCAGCCTGGAAATCAATGAAATAGGGCCAGTTGTAACAACTCCGGAGGAGTTACGTATGATCATTCTAAGTGACATAATTCAAAAAGAAAAAGACACATATCATAAGATATCACTTAAAGGTGGAATCCAAAATGGCTACACATGAAATAAATTACAAAACAAAAACATAGTCAAATATGTAGAAAACATGCGTAAGGCTGCTAAACGGGAAAGGTGGGGAGGGGTGAGGCATCATCCAGGAGGTTGAAATTAGCAAAGATACCATTCCAAATACCAAACTGATAATCAACAAGGCCTACACGGTAGCTAAAAGAACTGCACTCAGCACACTCAAGTCACCGATAAGAATATCTATGACTGGTAAGAATCTGAAAAAGAATTTATTGATGTCTCTCTGTACGTGAATCAAGTGGATGTACAGCAGCAAGAAACAGAGCTTTGAAAATCAGCTGTAACCAATATAGTAATAAATTGAAAAAAATAAACGACAGAGAGACAGAGAAAACCTCTTACAACTTTTCCTCAGGGACGGTGATGCAACATGCATTGAACACATCTAGACCCACAGCAGGATGAGACATAAGGCTGGAAACTGTTCGTGCTAAGAGAAATGTGAGGTTGGGTGAGGAAATGCACACCCTTTAAAGTAATACTACCTGGTACCCATTCAATGGGTCCCAAATCTGCAGGTTCAAGGAATCTTCCTACAGCTAAAACATGCATGGAAAACCCAGAGGACTGTACACCATGTGATCGGGAGATGTGTCTAAAATGCACCTCATTTATCCTCTCCTGGTGCTCCTGTTCATCATTCCAGCCACGTTACTTAGAATCTCCCCACTTAGAGAATCAGCACATTTAAACTTCTGTTTCACACATTTTGCAAATTGTGAGGAGGATGAATGGGAAGAGGGGGAACCAATGAGAGAATAGTTGTAGGGGTTTGGACGGGCACATGTCACTCTAATTTCCCATTAAGAATAAGAATTAAAAGAAGGCTCAGCCTGCCTCGCCAGAGCCAAAATAGGGCCTGAAGCAATCCTGCGGCTTTGAGGCCAGCTCACAAAAGAGCAACTTAAAAAATGGAGCTCAGGGTCACTGCAATTCACAAACCTGCAGAGTTATAAATGAAAACTAACGTCCAAAAATATGTTGAGGTAAGGCAAAGAAGAGGATCTGAATGCAAGACAGAATTGCAAGAAACAGATTTCAAGAGATAGATTGGACTCGTCTTTAAAGCACATGAAAAGCGGCAGAATTTCGACAATGATGCAGTTGGCCCAAAAGGGAGTATGCGTTTTTTCCTGAATATATCCAGGAAAAAACGCATACGCACTTTATGGGCAACCAAGCAAGCAAGCAATGCAAATGTGCACAACAAAGAAGTCTCATTTCCCACCGGTCAAAAGGGCCATCCGAAAAAATTGTAAAAACCAGAAATGCAGGACAGGCCATGGAGAACAGGGAGCCTTTATACGCTGATGGACAGTGTGTGAACTGCCGAGAGCCACTCTGGAGAAGTGTATGGTGGTTCCTAAATCATCTAAAAAACAGAGCTACAGAGCATAGGGCACTTCCAATCATGGAAGTATATCTAGGGAAGTCTAAAAATCAACAAGACACAAGCACACCACAGTTTAGGGCTACTCTGTTTACAAGAACCTCAACTTCAGTACACCTTAAATATCCCAGGAAAGAGAACAATGGATAAAGAAAATGTGGTACTTATGTACAATGGAATATCTCTTCACCATGAAATCAATGTAATAAGGCTAGTAGAAGGATAAAGAGTGGATTTAGCTCCGATAATACTACTTGAAATAAGTCAAACAGAAAAAGAAACATATCATAAGATATCACTTATAGAGGGAGGATAAATATGGCTGCACAAAAAATGAATTACAAAACAGAACAGTGTCTCACATTTAGAAAACACACTTATGTCAGCTTAAGGGGAAAGGAGAGGTGGGGTGATGCATAAAACCAGAGTTTGAAATTAGCACAGATACCGTTCAATAAACCAAATAGGTATTAGACAAGATCTACACCTTGCTCAATGAACTGGCCTCAACACACCCTATACATCACAGAGAAATATATCTGACTAATAAGAATCTTAAAACCCATGTATTGATATATCTCCATAAGGGAATCAAGTGTGCGCAGAGCGGCACAAACACAGCAGTGAAAATGAGCTAAACCCCATTATAGAAATAAATTTTAAAACCAAAACGCAGAAACAATGAAAGAGAGAAAAATTCTTACAAAATTCACTCAGGGGCTGTGATGCAACCTGGAATGACCACATATAAACCCACAGCTGGATAAGACATAAGGCTGGACACTTGGGGCTGAGAGGATTGGTGAGCTTTGGTGAGCAACTGCCGAAAGTTTAATGCAATACTTCATGCTACTCATTCCAAGGGTCCCAACACTCCAGGTTGAAGGGAATCTTCCTACAGCTAAACCGTGCATGGGAAATCCAGCGGATGGTATACCATATGATTGGGAAAGGTTTCTAAAACGCACCTCATTTTCCTCTCCTGGGGCTCCGGATCAACATTCCAGCCACTTTACTAACAACATCTCCACATGGAGAGTCAATGCCTTTAAGTTCTGGTATCGCACAGTCTGCAGTTAGTGTGGAGGATGAATAGAAATAGGGGGAACCAGTGAGAAAATAGATGTAGCGGTTTCAATGGGCACATGTCACTCTAATTTCACATCAGGAAGAAGAATTAACCAAAGGCCGAGCAAGGCGTCCCAGAAGAAGAATAGGGCCTGAAGAAATTCTGTGGATATGAGGCAAGATCACAAAAATAAGAGCTGAAAAATAGAGCTAAGGGCCACTGCAATTCAAAAACCTGCAGAGTTATAAAGGCCAACTATTTTCCAAAAGTATATTGAGGTAAGGCTATGAAGAGGCACTGACAGCAAGGAAGAATTGCAGGAAACCGATTTCAGGAGGTAGACTGGAACTGCATTGAAAACATATGAAAAGACTCAGAATGTCAACAATGATGCACTTGGCCAAAAGGGGCGTATGCGTTTTTTCCTGAATATATTCAGGAAAAAACGCATACGCCCTTTTTGGCCAACCAAGCAAGCTTGCAAAGGAAATCTGCACTACAATGAAGTCTCACTGTCCCCCAGTCAAAAGGGCCATCTGAAAAAAGTGTAAAATCCAGAAAGGCAGGACAGGCCATGAAGAACTGGGAGCCTTGTTATGCTGATGGGCGGGATGTAAATTGCAAACACCATTCTGGAGAACTGTATGGTGTTTCCTGAAATATCCAAAAAACAAAGCAACAGAGCTTAGGGCACTTCCACTTATGGTCCTATAGCTTAGGGAAATTAAAATAAAAAGACACAGCCAGCCCAAATTTTGGGACAGCTCTGTTTACAAGAACCTCGTTTACGGTACAAGTTCAATATCGCAGAAAGTGAACAATGTATAAAGAAGTTGTGGTACTTACATACAATGCAATATCACTCAGCAATGAAAAATATGTCATCAGGCCTGTAGCAGCATAATGAGTGGATTCAGATACGCTGATTCTAAGTGAAATAAGTCACACAGAAAAAGAAACATCATAAGATATCACTACTACACGGAATGTAAACTTGGCTACACAGGAACTGAATTACAAAACAGAACAGGGTCTCAAAGGTAGAAAACCAAATTATGCTTGCTTAAGGGGAATGCTGAGTTGGGGTGCTGCATGAAACCAGAGATTGAAATTGGCACAGATACCGTTCCATAAGCCAAATATGTAATAGTGCAGAGCTACCCCTTGCTCAACGAAGTGGACTCAAGACGCCATATTAAACGCCTAAGAATATACCTGACTAGTAAGAATCTTAAAACCTATGGATTTACATGTCTCCGAAAGGGAATCAAGTGTGTGTACAATGGCATAAGCGCAGCAGTGATAGGATTGGTGAGGTTCGGTGAGCAAATGCAGACCCTTTGAAGTCATATTGCATGGTACCCATTCCATGGGTCTCAACTCTCCAGGTTTAAGGGATTCTTCCTTCACCTAAAACATGCATGTGGAACCCAGAGTATGATCCACCGTGTGATCGGGAAACGTGTTCAAATGTGTCTCAGTTTTCGTCCCCTGGTACTCGGGTGCAACATTCCAGACGCTTTACTAACACTCTCCCCACTTGGAGAGTCAGTGCCTTTAACCTCCTGATTGGCCCAGTTTGCAATTTCTTCGGAAGATGAACAGGAATAAGGAGAACCAATGAGAGACTAGCTGGAGGTGTCTGGACGGGCAAATTTAACTCTCATTTCCCACCAGGAAGAGGAATTAACCAAAGGCTCAGCTTGCCGTGCCGGAACCACACTAGGGCCTGAAGCAATCTTGCGGTGTTGCGGCCAGCTCACAAGAAAGCGAGTTGAAGAAAGGAGCTCAGGGCCACTGTAATTCACAAACCTGCGGAGTTATAAATGACAGCTATCATCCAAAATTATACTGAAGTAAGGCTGCGAAGAGGACTTGAATGCGGGGCAGATTGCTGGAAACCGATTTCAGAAGGTACACGGGAGTCGCTCTTAAAGCATAGGAAAAGAGACAGAACTTGGAAAATAATGCACTTGGCAAAAAAGGGCATATGTGTTTTATCCAGAGCTCTCATAACTGAGGGGCGGAGATTCCCAGCAGGCTCCAACTGCCACCTGAGGGCTCACATTGCCAAGGCAACGTGAGCAAGCCAGGCAGGAGTTACCCAACAGCAGAGGTCCCACCTCACAGAAGGGTGAGAAACCCAGCCAACATCAGACTCTCACCAGAGGGCCCACATCACCAAGGGGATGGGAACCAGGCAGGAGTGTCTTCACACCAGTGGGGCCACATCATCGAAAGGTGAGGTACTCAGCACATGTGTCCTCCAACCAGAGGACCCACATCACCAAAGGCCTCGGAGTGAGGCAGGCAGGAGTAGCCTCACAACACTGGGCCCATAGAATAAAAAAGTGAGGAATCCAGCATTTGGAACCTCCCAGCAGGTGGCCCAGAGCGCTGAGGCTATGGGATCCAGGCCACAGTGAACTCACAGAAGAGGGCCCATGTCATGAAACTGAGCAACCCAGCCATTGGGACCTCAGAGCAGGAGGCCCACATCCCCATGGGGATGGAAATCTGGTAGGAGTGTCCTCGCACCACTGAGAACATATCAGAAAATTTTGGGCGACCAGCAGTTAGGGCCTGATGCCAGAGGACCCTCATCACCAAGGGAAGGAGGCTCCCAGCAGGCTCCAACTGCCACCAGAGGGCTGACGTCGCCAAGGCGCTGTGTGCCAACCAGGCACGAATGACCTCACAGCAGAGGGCCCACCTCAGAGAAGTGTGACGAACCCAGTCAGGATCAGACTCACACCAGAGGGCCCACATCACCAAATTGAATTGAACCAGGCAGGAGTGTCCTCACATGAGTAGGGCCACATCATCTAAAGGTGAGGAACCCAGAACATGTGGCTTCAAACCATAGGACACACATCACCAAGGGGCTGGGAGTGAGGCAGGCAGGAGGAGCCTCATAACAGAGGGCCCAAAAATAAGAAAGGTGAGGAATCCAGCAGTTGGAACCTCCCAGCAGGCGGCCCAGAGCACAGAGGCTAGGGGATCCAGGCCAGAGTGAACTAACACCAGACAGCCCACATCATGAACCCAGACATTGGGACCTCAGAGCAGAAGGCCCACATCCCCATGGTGATGGGAACATGACAGAAGTGTCCTGGCATCACTGGGCTCACATCAGAAAACGTGGGGTGCTCAGAAGTTAGGGCCTGACGCTAGAGGGCACGCATCACCAAGAGGAGGAGGCTCCCAGCAGGCTCCAGCTGCCACCAGAGGGCCAACGTCGCCAAGGCGATGTGTGCCAGCCTGGCAGGAGTGACCTCACAGCAGAGGGCCCACCTCACAGAAGGGTGAGGAACACAGCCAGGATCAGACTCTCACCAGAGGGCCCACATCACCAAGGGGATGGGAACCAGGCAGGAGTGTCCCCACACCAGTGGGACAACATCATTGAAAGGTGAGGATCCCAGCACATGTGTCCTCAAATAGAGGAACCACATCACCAAGGGGTCGGAATGAGGCTGGCAGAACCGGCCTCACAACACAGGGTCCATAGAATATAAAAGTTGAGGAATCGAGCAGTTGGAACCTCCCAGCAAGTGGCCCAGAGCACCGAGGCTATGGGATCCAGGCCGCAGTGAACTCACAGCAGAGGGCCCACATCATGAACCTGTGAGCAGCCCAGACGTTGGGACCTCAGAACAGAAGGCCCACATCCCCATTGGGATGGGAACCTGGCAGGTGTGGCTTCGCACCACTTAGCACATATCAGAAAATGTTAGGAGCCCAGCAGTTAGGGCCTGACGCCAGGGGGCCCTCATAACTGAGGGGAGGAGACTCCCAGCAGGTTCCAACTGCCAACAGAGGGCCCACGTCTACAAGGTGGCATGCGCCAGCCAGGCAGTAGTGACCTCACAGCAGAGGGCCTATCTCACAGAAGGGTGAGGAACCGAGGCAGGATGAGACTCTCACCAGAGGGCCCACAACAACAAGGGGATGGGAACCAGTCAGGACTGTCCTCCCACCAGTGGGGCCACATCATCGAAAGGTGAGGAACCCAGCACATGTGGCCTCATATCAGAGGACATACATCACAAAGGGGATGGGAGTGAGGCAGGTAGGAGTAGCCTAAAAACAGAGGGCCCAAAGAATAAAAAAGGTGAGGAATCCAGCATTTGGAACCTCCCAGCAGGCGGCCGAGAGCACAGAAGCTATGGGATGCAGGCAGGAGTGAACTAACACCAGAGAGCCCACATCATGAAACTGTGAGCAACCCAGGCGTTGGGACCTCAGAGCAGAAAGCCCACATCCCCATGGGGATGGGAACCTGACAGGAGTGTCCTGGCATCACTGGGCTCACATCAGAAAACGTGGGGAGCCCAGCAGTTAGAGCCTGATGCTAGAGGGCCGTCATCACCGAGGACAGGAGGCTCCCAGCAGGTTCCATGTGCCAACAGAGGGCCCACGTCGCCAAGGTGATGTGTGCAAGTCAGGCAGGATTGACCTCACAGCAGAGGGCCTACCTCACAGAAGAGTGAGGAGCCCAGCCATGATAAGACTTCACCAGAAGGCCCACATCACCAAGGGGATGGGAACCAGGCAGGAGTGTCCTCACACCAGTGGGGCCACATCATTGAAAGTTGCGGAACCCAGCACATGTAGCCTCAAACCAGAAGACCCACATCACGAAGGGGTTGCGAGTGAGGCAGGCAGGAGGAGCATCACAACACAGGACCCATAGAATACAAAAGTTGAGGAATCGAGCAGTTGGAACCTCCCAGCAGGCGGCCCAGAGCACAGAGGCTATGGGATTCAGGCCACAGTGAACTCACATCAGAGGGCCCACATCATATAACTGTGAGCAACCCAGGCGTTGGGACCTCAGCGCAGAAGGCCAACATCCCCATGGGAATGGGAACCTGGCTGGAGTGTCCTCGCACCACTGGGAGCACATGAGAAAATGTGGGGAGCCCACCATTTAGGGCCTGATGCCAGAGGGCCGTCATCACCGAGAGGAGGAGGCACCCTGCATGCTCCAACTGCCACCAGAGGGCTCACGTCTCCAAGGTGATGTGTGCCAGCCAGGCAGGAGTGACCTCACAGCAGAGGGCCTACCTCACAGAACGTTGAGGAACCCAGCCAGCATTAGACTCTTGCCAGAGGGCCCACCTCACCAAGGGGATGGGAACCAGGCAGGAGTGTCCTCACACGAATGGGGCCACATCATCGAAAGGTGAGGAATGCAGCACATGTGGCCTCAAGCCATAGGACAGTCATCACCAAGGGGCTGGCAGTGAGGCAGGCAGGAGGAGCCTCACAACAGAGGGCACATAGAATAAAAAAGTTGAGGAATCCAGCAGTTGGAACCTCCCAGCAGGCGGCTCAGAGCACCGATGATAAGGGATCCTTGCCAGAGTGAACTCATAGTAGAGGGCCCACATCATGGTACTGTGAGCAAGCGAGCCGTTTTGACCTCAGAGCAGAAGGCCCATATCCCCATGGGGATGGGAACCTGGCAAGAGTGTCCTCACTCACTTGGCGCACATCAGAAAATGTGGGGAGCCCAGCAGTTATGGCCTAAGGCAAGAGGGCCCTCATCACCGAGGTGAGGAGGATCCCAGCACACTCCAACTGCCACCAGAGGGCCCACGTCACCAAGGTGACGTGCGCCAGACAGGCATGATTGACCTCACAGCAGAGGGCCCACCTCACAGATGGGTGAGGAACCCAGCCAGGATCAGACTCTCACCAGAGGACCCACATCACAAAGGGGATGGGAACCAGTCAGGATTATCCTCACACCAGTGGGGCCTCATCATCTTAAGGTGAGGAACCCAGCACATGTGTCCTCAAACCAGAGGACCCACATCACCAAGGGCCTTGGAGTGAGGCAGGCAGGAGTAGCCTCACAACACAGGGCACATAATATAAAAAACGTGAGGATTCCAGCATTTAGACCTTCCAGCAGGCGGCTCAGAACACCGAGGCTATGGGATCCAGGCCGCAGTGAACTCACATCAGAGGGCCCACATCATAAAACTGTGAGCAACCCAGGCATTGGGACCTCAGCGCAGAAGGCCCACATCCCCATGGGAATGGGAACCTGGCTGGAGAGTCCTCGCACCACTGGGCGCACATCAGAAAATGTGGGGAACCCACCATTTAGGGCCTGACGCCAGAGGGCCGTCATCACCGAGAGGAGGAGGCACCCTGCATGCTCCAACTGCCACCAGAGGGCTCACGTCTCCAAGGTGACGTGTGCCAGCCAGGCAGGAGTGACCTCACAGCAGAGGGCCTACCTCACAGAACGTTGAGGAACCCAGCCAGGATCAGACTCTCACCTGAGGGCCCACATCAGCAAGGGGATGGGAACCAGTCAGGACTGTCTTCCCTCCAGTGGGGCCACATCATCGAAAGGTTCGGAACCCAGCACATGTGGCCTCAAATCTGAGGACACGTATCACAAAGGGAATGGGAGTGAGGCAGGCAGGAGTAGCCTAAAAACAGAGGGCCCAAAGAATAAGAAAGGTGAGGAATCCAGCAGTTGGAACCTCCCAGCAGGCGACCGAGAGCACAGAAGTTATGGGATGCAGGCAGGAGTGAACTAACAGCAGAGAGCCCACATCATGGTACTGTGAGCAAGCCAGCCGTTTTGACCTCAGAGCAGAAGGCCCATATCCCCATGGGGATGGGAACATGGCAAGAGTGTCCTCACTCACTTGGCACACATCAGATAATGTGGGGAGCCCAGCAGTTAGGGCCTGATGCCAGAGGGCCCTCATCATCGAGGGGAGGAGGCTCCCAGCAGGCTCCAAGTGCCACCAGAGGGCTCATGTCCACAAGGCGACGTGTGCCAGACAGGCAGGAGTGACCTCACAGCAGAGGGCCCACCTCACAGATGGGTGAGGAACCCAGCCAGGATCAGACTCTCAACAGAGGGCCCACATCACCAAGGGGATGTGAACCAGGCAGGATTCTCCTAAGACCATTGGTCCCACATCATCGAAAGGTGAGGAACCCAGCACATGTGGCCTCAAACCAGAGGACACACATCACGAAGGGGCTGGGAGTGAGGCAGGCAGGAGGATCCTCACAATAGAGAGCCCAAAAAATTAAAAAAGTGAGGAATCCAGCAGTTGGAACCTCCCAGCAAGCGGCCAAGAGCACAGAGGCTATGGGATCCAGGCCTCTGTGAACTATCACCAGAGAGCCCACATCATGAAAATGTGAACAACCCAGCCGTTGGAACCTCAGAGCAGAAGGCCCACATCCCCATGGAGATGGGATCCTAAGAGGAGTGCCCAAGCATCATTGGGCTCACTAAGAAAAGTTGGTGAGCCCAGCAGTTAGGGCCTGACCCAAGAGGGCCCTCATCACCGGTGGAAGGAGATTCCCAGCATGCTCCCAACTGCCACCACACGGCTGACTTCACCAAGGCAATGTGTGCCAGCCATGCAGGAGTGACCTATCAGCAGAGGGTCTCCCTCACAGAAGGGTGAGGAACACAGCCAGGAACAGACTCTCACCAGGGGGTTCACATAACCACGTGGATGAGAACCAGGCAGGAGTGTCCTCACACTAGTGGGGCCACATCATCGAAAGGTGAGGAACCCAACAAAGGTGGCCACAAACCAGAGGACCCACATCACCAAGGGGTTGAGAGTGAGGTAGGTGTCTGGACGGGCATATTTAACACTCATTTCCCACCAGGAAGAGGAATTAACCAAAGGCTCAGCGTGCCATGCCAGAAGCAGATTAGGACCTGAAGCAGCCTTGCAGGTTTGCAGCCAGCTCACAAGAAATTGAGTTGAAGAAAGGAGCTCAGGGGCCCTGTAATTCACAAACCTGCAGAGTTATAAATGACAGATAACGTCCAAAAATATATTGAAGTAAGGCTGCGAAGAGGACTTGAAAGCGGGGCAGAATTGCAGGAAACCGATTTCAGGAGGTAGACTGGATTTGCATTTAAAGCATAGGAAAAGAGGCAGAACATCGACAATGATGCACTTGGCAAAAAAGGGCGTATGAGTTTGTTCCTGAATATATTCAGGAAAAAACACATACACCCTTTTTGGCAAACCAAGCAAGCTTGCAATGGAAATCCGAACTACTATGAAGTGTCACTTCCCCCCGGTCTAAAGGGCCATCTGAAAAAAGTGTAAAATCCAGAAAGGCAAGATAGGCCATGGGGAAAAAGGAGCCTTGTTATGCTGATGGGCGGGATGTAAATTGCCAACAGCCACTCTGGAGAAGTGTATGGTGTTTCCTGATACATCTCAAAAACAAAGCAACAGAGTCTAGGGCATTTCCACTTATGGTCCTATAGCTTAGGGAAATTAAAATCAAAAAGACACAGCCACCCCAAAATTTGGGACGGCTCTGTTTACAGGAACCTCTTCTACGGTACAAGTTAAATATCCCAGAGAACAAATAATTGATAAAGAAGTTGCGGTACTTACGTACAACAGAATACCACTCAGCAATGAAATCTGTGCCACCAGGCCTGTACCAGCATAATGAGTGGATTCAGATACGATGATTCTAAGTGAAATAAGTCACACAGAAAAAGAAACATCATAAGGTATCACTAATACACGGAATGTAAACTTGGCTACACATGAACTGAATTACAAAACAGAACAGGGTCTCAAGTTTAGAAAACCAACTTATGCTTGCTTAAGGGGAAAGGTGAGTTGGGGTGCTGCATAAAACCAGAGTTTGAAATTAGCACAGATAGCATTCCATAGGCCAAATATGTAATAGACAAGACCTACCCCTTGCTCAACGAAATGGACTCAACAATGAGGTATCACCTCACACCTGTTAGAATGGGCATCATCTGAAAATCTACAAACAACAAATGCTGGAAAGGGTGTGGAGAAAAGGAAGCCTCTTCCACTATTGTTGGGAATATAAATTGATACAGTCACTATGGAGAACAATATGGAGTTTCTTAAGAAACTAATAATAGAATTACCATATGATACAGCAATCCCAGTACTGGACATATACCCAGACAAAACCATAAATCAAAAAGAGACATTCACCGCAATGTTCATTGCATCACTATTTACAATATCGAGGTAATGGAAGCAACCTAAATGCCCACAGACAGACGAATGCATAAAGATGTGGTACATATATAAAATGGAATATTACTAAGCCATGAAAGGAATGAAATTGGGTCATTTGTAGAGACGTCGATGGATCTAGAGACTGTCATACAGAGTGAAGTAAGTCAGAAAGAGAAAAACAAATCTTGTATATTCATGCATCTATGTGGAACCTTGAAAAACTGTACAGATTAACCGTTTTGCAAGGCATAAATAGAGCAACAGATGTAGACAACAAACGTATGGACAACAAGGGGGGAAAGCTCTTGGGGTGGTGGTGGTGGGAGGAGTTGAGAGATTGGGATTGGCATGTAAACATTTATATGTATAAAATAGATAACCAATAAGAACCTGCTGTATAAAAATATAAAATAAAATTCAAAATTAAAAAGAAATAAAATTTAAAAAATAAAACAAAAAAAACAATTATTCCCTTCACATACATGTATTTATATGAATAAATTATTTCCATGCTTATATCTGTAAATACGAAAAAGAGGAATAAAATCTACCTTGAACCAAAAATGAAAAAGAGAAAAAAAAAACAGAACCCACCAGTTACTCAGAGGAAAACCGTAGCAGGGCACTTGCTCCAGTTGTAAACAATTCTGAAGTTGGTCAGTGGTGGGGAATCGTCTCCCATTCAGCCAGCAGCCCCCACACAACAAGCGTCCTCATTGCAAAGCTGGGGCACCGTGCCGTGGCATCTGTGAGTAAACGTGAGCTGAGCCCCAGGCCAGTTGCTGCTGAACTGTTCCCACCCTTCCCAGGTAAAACACCTGAATATATACAAGGACTTGAAAGCCTAGAGGAAGGGCCATGGAGCCACACGAGTGACAGCATGCCAGCTGACTTGGTGCCTGCAGGCCAGCCAGGATGGTCCTGGCCCTGGGTGCTCTTCTGGAAGATTTCCATTTCCCTGCCTGAGATACCCGTCCTGTCCCTGCCCCCACTGCTTTTTTCCTTCCTCACCTCTGCCCAGGGAGAAATTCCAGCAGCAGGCATGGGTGACACATCCTCTTCTTTAGCAGGTGGCAGCCTGGCAACTGCTGCAGAAAGTCCAGCAGAGCCCCACTCACACTGGGCCACCCACAAAGCCGTGGCCTCTCACTCCCTCCCACCAGCCCAGCCCCGAGACTGCTGACAGGGCAGAGAAAATGGCGTCAGGCACAGCTGCAGGGGCTTTTGCTGCCTGGAGTGGTATTTATATTGATCTCAACCCAGGCACACCTGGGGAGGGCTGGCCGGCACGGTAAGGCTGCCCAGGTCAGCCAATCATCACCTCTCAGGGACTCACAGTTGCAGAAAATGGAACTTGCTGAACCGGCCAGGTCCAAGGAACAGGTGTGGGCTCCTGAGAGTCAGGATAGACAAGGGGCTGCAGCTTTGGCTTGTTTTCTAATCATTTTATCTGGCCCATGAGTGGGAGACAACTTCAAGAAAACCCTCTCCTAATGAGAGGAACCCAGGAGTCAGGGAGAGGAGGGGTGGGTGGTGGTTGGAGACAGAGGCCTGGTGCCCCGGGTGCAGTGGAAGTCTCTGGAAGACCAGGTGGAGGGAGGCCACACAGAGTGATGCCCAGGGTCACAGACCTGTCGGAGCTGCTGTCTGTTAGTTCAAGTCCTGCTCTGAGGTGCTCTGTGTCAGCTCTGAGCGACAGGTGAGCTGGGGGTGCTCTTCAATGAGGGCTATGTGCACGGTTCCTGTGTGCCCAGCCCTGCCACGGTACCTGCAAGGGTAGCTCTGTATCCTGGGAGGGGCCTGACCACGAGAGCCCTGTGGGCTGGGTTGGGGGTGGGGTACCTGCCCAGGAGAGCTCCATATCCTGGGATTGGCCTGACCACGAGAGCCCCATGGGCTGCTGGGGACCTGGTAAACGATGTCAGGACAGTCAGTGAAGCCACCGAGGATATACCTCCAGTTGCTCCTGATTCCTACACCCTGCTGGTCATTCTACCAAACACCAGGACATGGTATTCTGTATTAGTCTTCAATGATGCCTTCTTTTGTATTCCATTAGTCCCAGAGTCACAAGAAATTTTGGCTTGTGAGTGGCAGGACTCAACATACAACTAAAACAATACTTCCGGGCCGTCTTGCCCCAAGGGCTCAAAAATTCCCACACCATCTTTGGGGAAAGCTTAGCTAAAGACCGAAAAGTTCTACCTCTGGAAAAGGAAACCCTCCTTCAATATGCAGACGACATTCTGATCGCCAGCCCTACTAAGGAGGCCTCTGAACTACCAAGCCAATAAAGGATAGAAGTTGTCCAAGAAAAAGCTCAAATATCACAGACTGCGGTGACCTGCCTGGGCTTCATTCTCACACAAGGTCAGAGAAGCCCATCCCAGGAAAGGGAAGAAACCATTTGCAGCCTTACCCCTTTCTAAAACTAGAAGACAGCTTAGGGGTTCCTGGGGAGGCCAGGGTTTGCTGCTTCTGGATCCCTAACTACAGTCTACTAGCTGGGCCTCTATATGAAACACTGAAAGGAAAAGATGATGATCCTTTTGAACAGAATCCAAAAGTGGCCTTTCAAGAATGGAAAGAGCAGTCAATTCAGACCCTTGCCCTGGAACTTCCTAATAGAGCTAAACCCTTTGACCTTTACATTCCTGGTGAAAGGTGAATCGCCATTGCAGAATTAGTGCAAAAACTGGGACCACTTGAAATGGAACAATGCAAGAATGCCATCCAAGTAGGATAAACTACAGTCACCAAGGGGCTTGGCCCACTGCCACATCTGGCCAAGATACTGGCGGTATCTAAAAACCTGGAAATCAGCAGCCCAAAAGGCCACCTCCCTCCTAAGGGAAAAGGACCCCACGTGGTGATCCTAATCACCAACCATGCCCTGAAGTTGCAGGGTTCGCTCCGTGGGCACACCGACCTCGAGTGAGGAGGCCCTCCAACTCCAACATCCAGAGAGATAACCGGGGGCAACAGGGCACCATGACGACTCGTGTGAACATCACTTGACCTGGAGTTTCTCTCATAAATCAACAATAGTGTGTCCCGAAGGAGTAGACTACTGCTTGCAGGACTTACTGCACCCGGAGGGGAGCTAATAATCTTGACGGGGGAACCGTATATCACACTGTCACCATAGAAAAGCCTACAGACACCGTGATGATGGTGGCCAATAAGACCGGCTGGACTCCTGTTTACTTCAAAAGGCTGTTGACTCAGTGGCCATCATGGTCCTTGATCACCACTGACCCTGGACTGTCTGGGAGTCGAGCGGGCAGGGCTCTGACACCTGGTGCTGTTTTTACGTTAATTCAGGGGCCTAATTGAAGAAAGAGCAGACTACTGGTCAGAGCATCTAGGCTGGCAGAAACGGTCAGCCTAAGGTGGCCGAACAAATGTGGGGCGGGGTGAAACCGGCCCCCACAGCGTCTCTGCACATCTCTTTCCTGGACCCTTAAAGGTCATTAGAATCTATAACACTTCCAATGCTGGTGCTCAGGCGGACGAGCAGGGAGGCAGGGGTCCTGGGGCCAATCAACGTCACCTGGAGGCTGCTGGGGAGAAGTTCTGACCCTCGTCCCCTGGTATGAGGGCTCCCAACTCAGCACTCAGCAGTTACAGAAGAAGGGTCTGCACCCTCAGCACTCCAAGAATGAGGAACGGGACAAAAGGCAGAGGAGGGGTTTGTCCCCAGCAAAGCCCATTAAAAATCCCTGGGAGATAAAAATAGAATCTGGGCAATAAAGTCAAGTCTGACCTTTTTGATCCTTTGTGCTTTGTCTAATTTCACGTGCTCCTAGGGTCCCGCATGCAGAGGTTCCACACCCGGCACTTCAGACCAGATTTCCTAGTGCAGAATGGCTGGGTCGACACCTCAGCTCCTGGGGCCCAGTGCAGACTCCGAGATATAGAGCCTGAGCTGCAGCCAACCCGGCCCTCGAGAGCTCCGCCCCCTCCCTCCCACTGACTCTGACAGGATCTCTACACAGCAGCCCAGCCCACAGCCCACGGGGTAGTGCATGCTCTCACCTCTCCATTCTCTGATCAAAATATAAAGTTTCCTTTGCTTGTGAACCAAACTCAGTCTCGATCTGTTGGCCCCAATGACACTGGGCAGGGGGACACTTGTTGGGGTCCATTCTGGAGGATCAGTAACAGAAATTGAGACTATTGTAACTTCAATGAACAGATGTGTGAGCCAAACTGTCGTTAACATAGAACAGTTTATAAGGCTCGGGTAAAATAAGATGTTTCTAACACTTCCATTTGATATTTCCATCACTTTATTATAAGCAAGTTCAGTGAAAAGGTTTGTCTTATTTGTCAGGTCAATATTAGAGAAATGAAGTGATTTCTTTCCAAGGATGTACATCTAATAATCTTGGTTAAAGCTTCAATCTTGTTTTAAATGCTTTTCCATTGAAAATGATACCTCTCTTTCAGCTCCCCCATTTCTGAGAAGTATAAAATCTTATAATTTATTATTACCAAAGGGGAAAGGTGGGAGGAGGGATAAATTAACAGTTTGGAATTAACACATACACACTGCTATGTATAAAATAGATCATCAACAAGGAACTACTGTATAGCACAGGGAACTACACTCAATATTTTGCAATAACCTATAAGGGGAAATAATCGGAAAAAGAATAGATATTTTTATTGACATCATCTATCAATGACAGTTAAAGTGTAACCTAAGGGAAGCTGGTGGTGAGTGCTTCTGACCCTGAAGACTTCAATCATCTAAAGTTTGGACTCTGCCTACTTCCCAAGGTCCTTAATGAACATAGGTGTAGCCGTAGCTTAAAAAATTCCCCAGTTTGGGTTTCGGGGAGACACTGATTTTGAAAAAGCCCTGGTGTTCTCCTTAAATGAATGGGACTCTTCCTACTGCTAAAACATGTCTGTCACACCCAGAGGATGGTATACCGTCTGATCGGGAAGAGTTTGGAAAAGGCATCTCATCTCCTCATCTCCTGGTGCTTGGGTTCACCCCTCCAGCGTCTTTACTAACAGTCTCCCCACTTGGAGATGTCAGCACTGCCAACATCCTGTTGCGTACAGTTTGGAATTTGTCCAGTGGATGAAGCGGAAGGATGAGGAACAATGAGAGACAAGTCCTAGGTGTTCAGACAGGCACATGTCACTCTAATTTCCAATCAGGAAGACGAACTGACCAAAGGCTAGGGTTGCCCATGGAAACAGTATAGGGCTTGAGGAAATCCCACTGCTTTGTGGCCAGTTCCCATAAACACAAGTTGAACAATGGAACTCAGGGGCAGTAACATTCACAAAACTGCAGAGTTGAAAATATCTATCACTGAAAAATGTCTTGAGGAAAGTCAGAGAAAAGGATTGGTAAGCAAGGGAGAATGGCAGGAAAGGGATTTGAGGAGGTAGAAAGGACTCGCCATTAAGCACAAGAAAAAGGGCTGAACATTGCCAACATTGCAGTTGGCCAAAAAGGCTGTATGCGTTTTTTTTCTGTATATATTCAAGAAAAGGGCATACACTTTTTTAGCCAACCAAACAGGTGGGCACTGGAAATCAATACTACAAAAGATATCACTTCACATCAGTCAGAAGAGCCATCGTCATAAAGTGTAAACACCAGAAATGCAGGACAGGGCAAGGAGAAGAGGGAGCCCTGTGAGGCTTATAGTGGAAATGTATATTGCCAACGGCCATTCTGGAGAAGTGTATTGTGTTTACTAAAGCATCTAACAAATGAGCTACAGAGCATAGGGCACTTGCACTCATGGGCGTATATCTTGGGAAAAACAAAAATCGAGAGGACACAGGCACCCCAATGTTTACTGCCTCTCTGTTTAAAAGATCCTCGAATAGGATATAACTTAAATGTCTCTGGAGGGAAAAAATGGATAGAGATGTGGTACTTATGTAGAGTGGAATATTACTCAGCCTGGAAATCAATGAAATAGGGCCAGTTGTAACAACTCCGGAGGAGTTACGTATGATCATTCTAAGTGACATAATTCAAAAAGAAAAAGACACATATCATAAGATATCACTTAAAGGTGGAATCCAAAATGGCTACACATGAAATAAATTACAAAACAAAAACATAGTCAAATATGTAGAAAACATGCGTAAGGCTGCTAAACGGGAAAGGTGGGGAGGGGTGAGGCATCATCCAGGAGGTTGAAATTAGCAAAGATACCATTCCAAATACCAAACTGATAATCAACAAGGCCTACACGGTAGCTAAAAGAACTGCACTCAGCACACTCAAGTCACCGATAAGAATATCTATGACTGGTAAGAATCTGAAAAAGAATTTATTGATGTCTCTCTGTACGTGAATCAAGTGGATGTACAGCAGCAAGAAACAGAGCTTTGAAAATCAGCTGTAACCAATATAGTAATAAATTGAAAAAAATAAACGACAGAGAGACAGAGAAAACCTCTTACAACTTTTCCTCAGGGACGGTGATGCAACATGCATTGAACACATCTAGACCCACAGCAGGATGAGACATAAGGCTGGAAACTGTTCGTGCTAAGAGAAATGTGAGGTTGGGTGAGGAAATGCACACCCTTTAAAGTAATACTACCTGGTACCCATTCAATGGGTCCCAAATCTGCAGGTTCAAGGAATCTTCCTACAGCTAAAACATGCATGGAAAACCCAGAGGACTGTACACCATGTGATCGGGAGATGTGTCTAAAATGCACCTCATTTATCCTCTCCTGGTGCTCCTGTTCATCATTCCAGCCACGTTACTTAGAATCTCCCCACTTAGAGAATCAGCACATTTAAACTTCTGTTTCACACATTTTGCAAATTGTGAGGAGGATGAATGGGAAGAGGGGGAACCAATGAGAGAATAGTTGTAGGGGTTTGGACGGGCACATGTCACTCTAATTTCCCATTAAGAATAAGAATTAAAAGAAGGCTCAGCCTGCCTCGCCAGAGCCAAAATAGGGCCTGAAGCAATCCTGCGGCTTTGAGGCCAGCTCACAAAAGAGCAACTTAAAAAATGGAGCTCAGGGTCACTGCAATTCACAAACCTGCAGAGTTATAAATGAAAACTAACGTCCAAAAATATGTTGAGGTAAGGCAAAGAAGAGGATCTGAATGCAAGACAGAATTGCAAGAAACAGATTTCAAGAGATAGATTGGACTCGTCTTTAAAGCACATGAAAAGCGGCAGAATTTCGACAATGATGCAGTTGGCCCAAAAGGGAGTATGCGTTTTTTCCTGAATATATCCAGGAAAAAACGCATACGCACTTTATGGGCAACCAAGCAAGCAAGCAATGCAAATGTGCACAACAAAGAAGTCTCATTTCCCACCGGTCAAAAGGGCCATCCGAAAAAATTGTAAAAACCAGAAATGCAGGACAGGCCATGGAGAACAGGGAGCCTTTATACGCTGATGGACAGTGTGTGAACTGCCGAGAGCCACTCTGGAGAAGTGTATGGTGGTTCCTAAATCATCTAAAAAACAGAGCTACAGAGCATAGGGCACTTCCAATCATGGAAGTATATCTAGGGAAGTCTAAAAATCAACAAGACACAAGCACACCACAGTTTAGGGCTACTCTGTTTACAAGAACCTCAACTTCAGTACACCTTAAATATCCCAGGAAAGAGAACAATGGATAAAGAAAATGTGGTACTTATGTACAATGGAATATCTCTTCACCATGAAATCAATGTAATAAGGCTAGTAGAAGGATAAAGAGTGGATTTAGCTCCGATAATACTACTTGAAATAAGTCAAACAGAAAAAGAAACATATCATAAGATATCACTTATAGAGGGAGGATAAATATGGCTGCACAAAAAATGAATTACAAAACAGAACAGTGTCTCACATTTAGAAAACACACTTATGTCAGCTTAAGGGGAAAGGAGAGGTGGGGTGATGCATAAAACCAGAGTTTGAAATTAGCACAGATACCGTTCAATAAACCAAATAGGTATTAGACAAGATCTACACCTTGCTCAATGAACTGGCCTCAACACACCCTATACATCACAGAGAAATATATCTGACTAATAAGAATCTTAAAACCCATGTATTGATATATCTCCATAAGGGAATCAAGTGTGCGCAGAGCGGCACAAACACAGCAGTGAAAATGAGCTAAACCCCATTATAGAAATAAATTTTAAAACCAAAACGCAGAAACAATGAAAGAGAGAAAAATTCTTACAAAATTCACTCAGGGGCTGTGATGCAACCTGGAATGACCACATATAAACCCACAGCTGGATAAGACATAAGGCTGGACACTTGGGGCTGAGAGGATTGGTGAGCTTTGGTGAGCAACTGCCGAAAGTTTAATGCAATACTTCATGCTACTCATTCCAAGGGTCCCAACACTCCAGGTTGAAGGGAATCTTCCTACAGCTAAACCGTGCATGGGAAATCCAGCGGATGGTATACCATATGATTGGGAAAGGTTTCTAAAACGCACCTCATTTTCCTCTCCTGGGGCTCCGGATCAACATTCCAGCCACTTTACTAACAACATCTCCACATGGAGAGTCAATGCCTTTAAGTTCTGGTATCGCACAGTCTGCAGTTAGTGTGGAGGATGAATAGAAATAGGGGGAACCAGTGAGAAAATAGATGTAGCGGTTTCAATGGGCACATGTCACTCTAATTTCACATCAGGAAGAAGAATTAACCAAAGGCCGAGCAAGGCGTCCCAGAAGAAGAATAGGGCCTGAAGAAATTCTGTGGATATGAGGCAAGATCACAAAAATAAGAGCTGAAAAATAGAGCTAAGGGCCACTGCAATTCAAAAACCTGCAGAGTTATAAAGGCCAACTATTTTCCAAAAGTATATTGAGGTAAGGCTATGAAGAGGCACTGACAGCAAGGAAGAATTGCAGGAAACCGATTTCAGGAGGTAGACTGGAACTGCATTGAAAACATATGAAAAGACTCAGAATGTCAACAATGATGCACTTGGCCAAAAGGGGCGTATGCGTTTTTTCCTGAATATATTCAGGAAAAAACGCATACGCCCTTTTTGGCCAACCAAGCAAGCTTGCAAAGGAAATCTGCACTACAATGAAGTCTCACTGTCCCCCAGTCAAAAGGGCCATCTGAAAAAAGTGTAAAATCCAGAAAGGCAGGACAGGCCATGAAGAACTGGGAGCCTTGTTATGCTGATGGGCGGGATGTAAATTGCAAACACCATTCTGGAGAACTGTATGGTGTTTCCTGAAATATCCAAAAAACAAAGCAACAGAGCTTAGGGCACTTCCACTTATGGTCCTATAGCTTAGGGAAATTAAAATAAAAAGACACAGCCAGCCCAAATTTTGGGACAGCTCTGTTTACAAGAACCTCGTTTACGGTACAAGTTCAATATCGCAGAAAGTGAACAATGTATAAAGAAGTTGTGGTACTTACATACAATGCAATATCACTCAGCAATGAAAAATATGTCATCAGGCCTGTAGCAGCATAATGAGTGGATTCAGATACGCTGATTCTAAGAGAAATAAGTCACACAGAAAAAGAAACATCATAAGATATCACTACTACACGGAATGTAAACTTGGCTACACAGGAACTGAATTACAAAACAGAACAGGGTCTCAAAGGTAGAAAACCAAATTATGCTTGCTTAAGGGGAATGCTGAGTTGGGGTGCTGCATGAAACCAGAGATTGAAATTGGCACAGATACCGTTCCATAAGCCAAATATGTAATAGTGCAGAGCTACCCCTTGCTCAACGAAGTGGACTCAAGACGCCATATTAAACGCCTAAGAATATACCTGACTAGTAAGAATCTTAAAACCTATGGATTTACATGTCTCCGAAAGGGAATCAAGCGTGTGTACAATGGCATAAGCGCAGCAGTGATAGGATTGGTGAGGTTCGGTGAGCAAATGCAGACCCTTTGAAGTCATATTGCATGGTACCCATTCCATGGGTCTCAACTCTCCAGGTTTAAGGGATTCTTCCTTCACCTAAAACATGCATGTGGAACCCAGAGTATGATCCACCGTGTGATCGGGAAACGTGTTCAAATGTGTCTCAGTTTTCGTCCCCTGGTACTCGGGTGCAACATTCCAGACGCTTTACTAACACTCTCCCCACTTGGAGAGTCAGTGCCTTTAACCTCCTGATTGGCCCAGTTTGCAATTTCTTCGGAAGATGAACAGGAATAAGGAGAACCAATGAGAGACTAGCTGGAGGTGTCTGGACGGGCAAATTTAACTCTCATTTCCCACCAGGAAGAGGAATTAACCAAAGGCTCAGCTTGCCGTGCCGGAACCACACTAGGGCCTGAAGCAATCTTGCGGTGTTGCGGCCAGCTCACAAGAAAGCGAGTTGAAGAAAGGAGCTCAGGGCCACTGTAATTCACAAACCTGCGGAGTTATAAATGACAGCTATCATCCAAAATTATACTGAAGTAAGGCTGCGAAGAGGACTTGAATGCGGGGCAGATTGCTGGAAACCGATTTCAGAAGGTACACGGGAGTCGCTCTTAAAGCATAGGAAAAGAGACAGAACTTGGAAAATAATGCACTTGGCAAAAAAGGGCATATGTGTTTTATCCAGAGCTCTCATAACTGAGGGGCGGAGATTCCCAGCAGGCTCCAACTGCCACCTGAGGGCTCACATTGCCAAGGCAACGTGAGCAAGCCAGGCAGGAGTTACCCAACAGCAGAGGTCCCACCTCACAGAAGGGTGAGAAACCCAGCCAACATCAGACTCTCACCAGAGGGCCCACATCACCAAGGGGATGGGAACCAGGCAGGAGTGTCTTCACACCAGTGGGGCCACATCATCGAAAGGTGAGGTACTCAGCACATGTGTCCTCCAACCAGAGGACCCACATCACCAAAGGCCTCGGAGTGAGGCAGGCAGGAGTAGCCTCACAACACTGGGCCCATAGAATAAAAAAGTGAGGAATCCAGCATTTGGAACCTCCCAGCAGGTGGCCCAGAGCGCTGAGGCTATGGGATCCAGGCCACAGTGAACTCACAGAAGAGGGCCCATGTCATGAAACTGAGCAACCCAGCCATTGGGACCTCAGAGCAGGAGGCCCACATCCCCATGGGGATGGAAATCTGGTAGGAGTGTCCTCGCACCACTGAGAACATATCAGAAAATTTTGGGCGACCAGCAGTTAGGGCCTGATGCCAGAGGACCCTCATCACCAAGGGAAGGAGGCTCCCAGCAGGCTCCAACTGCCACCAGAGGGCTGACGTCGCCAAGGCGCTGTGTGCCAACCAGGCACGAATGACCTCACAGCAGAGGGCCCACCTCAGAGAAGTGTGACGAACCCAGTCAGGATCAGACTCACACCAGAGGGCCCACATCACCAAATTGAATTGAACCAGGCAGGAGTGTCCTCACATGAGTAGGGCCACATCATCTAAAGGTGAGGAACCCAGAACATGTGGCTTCAAACCATAGGACACACATCACCAAGGGGCTGGGAGTGAGGCAGGCAGGAGGAGCCTCATAACAGAGGGCCCAAAAATAAGAAAGGTGAGGAATCCAGCAGTTGGAACCTCCCAGCAGGCGGCCCAGAGCACAGAGGCTAGGGGATCCAGGCCAGAGTGAACTAACACCAGACAGCCCACATCATGAACCCAGACATTGGGACCTCAGAGCAGAAGGCCCACATCCCCATGGTGATGGGAACATGACAGAAGTGTCCTGGCATCACTGGGCTCACATCAGAAAACGTGGGGTGCTCAGAAGTTAGGGCCTGACGCTAGAGGGCACGCATCACCAAGAGGAGGAGGCTCCCAGCAGGCTCCAGCTGCCACCAGAGGGCCAACGTCGCCAAGGCGATGTGTGCCAGCCTGGCAGGAGTGACCTCACAGCAGAGGGCCCACCTCACAGAAGGGTGAGGAACACAGCCAGGATCAGACTCTCACCAGAGGGCCCACATCACCAAGGGGATGGGAACCAGGCAGGAGTGTCCCCACACCAGTGGGACAACATCATTGAAAGGTGAGGATCCCAGCACATGTGTCCTCAAATAGAGGAACCACATCACCAAGGGGTCGGAATGAGGCTGGCAGAACCGGCCTCACAACACAGGGTCCATAGAATATAAAAGTTGAGGAATCGAGCAGTTGGAACCTCCCAGCAAGTGGCCCAGAGCACCGAGGCTATGGGATCCAGGCCGCAGTGAACTCACAGCAGAGGGCCCACATCATGAACCTGTGAGCAGCCCAGACGTTGGGACCTCAGAACAGAAGGCCCACATCCCCATTGGGATGGGAACCTGGCAGGTGTGGCTTCGCACCACTTAGCACATATCAGAAAATGTTAGGAGCCCAGCAGTTAGGGCCTGACGCCAGGGGGCCCTCATAACTGAGGGGAGGAGACTCCCAGCAGGTTCCAACTGCCAACAGAGGGCCCACGTCTACAAGGTGGCATGCGCCAGCCAGGCAGTAGTGACCTCACAGCAGAGGGCCTATCTCACAGAAGGGTGAGGAACCGAGGCAGGATGAGACTCTCAC
This sequence comes from Lagenorhynchus albirostris, assembly GCF_949774975.1. NCBI lineage: Eukaryota > Metazoa > Chordata > Mammalia > Artiodactyla > Delphinidae > Lagenorhynchus > Lagenorhynchus albirostris. The sequence continues at coordinate 109,997,555 of NC_083095.1, read as the reverse complement.
CAGAGGGCCCACAACAACAAGGGGATGGGAACCAGTCAGGACTGTCCTCCCACCAGTGGGGCCACATCATCGAAAGGTGAGGAACCCAGCACATGTGGCCTCATATCAGAGGACATACATCACAAAGGGGATGGGAGTGAGGCAGGTAGGAGTAGCCTAAAAACAGAGGGCCCAAAGAATAAAAAAGGTGAGGAATCCAGCATTTGGAACCTCCCAGCAGGCGGCCGAGAGCACAGAAGCTATGGGATGCAGGCAGGAGTGAACTAACACCAGAGAGCCCACATCATGAAACTGTGAGCAACCCAGGCGTTGGGACCTCAGAGCAGAAAGCCCACATCCCCATGGGGATGGGAACCTGACAGGAGTGTCCTGGCATCACTGGGCTCACATCAGAAAACGTGGGGAGCCCAGCAGTTAGAGCCTGATGCTAGAGGGCCGTCATCACCGAGGACAGGAGGCTCCCAGCAGGTTCCATGTGCCAACAGAGGGCCCACGTCGCCAAGGTGATGTGTGCAAGTCAGGCAGGATTGACCTCACAGCAGAGGGCCTACCTCACAGAAGAGTGAGGAGCCCAGCCATGATAAGACTTCACCAGAAGGCCCACATCACCAAGGGGATGGGAACCAGGCAGGAGTGTCCTCACACCAGTGGGGCCACATCATTGAAAGTTGCGGAACCCAGCACATGTAGCCTCAAACCAGAAGACCCACATCACGAAGGGGTTGCGAGTGAGGCAGGCAGGAGGAGCATCACAACACAGGACCCATAGAATACAAAAGTTGAGGAATCGAGCAGTTGGAACCTCCCAGCAGGCGGCCCAGAGCACAGAGGCTATGGGATCCAGGCCACAGTCAACTAACACCAGAGAGCCCACATCATGAAATTGTGATCAACCCAGCCGTTGGAACCTCAGAGCAGAAGGCCCACATCCCCATGGAGATGGGAACCTAAGAGGAGTGCCTGAGCATCACTGGGCTCACTAAGAAAAGTTGGGGAGCCCAGCAGTTAGGGCCTGACGTCAGAGGGCCCTCATCACAGAGGTGAGGAGGCTCCCAGCAGGGTCCAAGTGCCACCAGAGGGCTCATGTCAACAAGGCGAGGTGAGCAAGCCAGGCAAGAGTTACCTGATAGTAGAGGGCCCACCTCACAGATGGGTGAGGAACCCAGCCAGGATCAGACTCTCACCAGAGGGCCCACATCACAAAGGGGATGGGAACCAGTCAGGATTATCCTCACACCAGTGGGGTCTCATCATCTTAAGGTGAGGAACCCAGCACATGTGTCCTCAAACCAGAGGACCCACATCACCAAGGGCCTTGGAGTGAGGCAGGCAGGAGTAGCCTCACAACACAGGGCACATAATATAAAAAACGTGAGGATTCCAGCATTTAGACCTTCCAGCAGGCGGGCCAGAACACCGAGGCTATGGGATTCAGGCCACAGTGAACTCACATCAGAGGGCCCACATCATATAACTGTGAGCAACCCAGGCGTTGGGACCTCAGCGCAGAAGGCCAACATCCCCATGGGAATGGGAACCTGGCTGGAGTGTCCTCGCACCACTGGGAGCACATGAGAAAATGTGGGGAGCCCACCATTTAGGGCCTGATGCCAGAGGGCCATCATCACCGAGAGGAGGAGGCACCCTGCATGCTCCAACTGCCACCAGAGGGCTCACGTCTCCAAGGTGATGTGTGCCAGCCAGGCAGGAGTGACCTCACAGCAGAGGGCCTACCTCACAGAACGTTGAGGAACCCAGCCAGCATTAGACTCTTGCCAGAGGGCCCACCTCACCAAGGGGATGGGAACCAGGCAGGAGTGTCCTCACACGAATGGGGCCACATCATCGAAAGGTGAGGAACGCAGCACATGTGGCCTCAAGCCATAGGACAGTCATCACCAAGGGGCTGGCAGTGAGGCAGGCAGGAGGAGCCTCACAACAGAGGGCACATAGAATAAAAAAGTTGAGGAATCCAGCAGTTGGAACCTCCCAGCAGGCGGCTCAGAGCACCGATGATAAGGGATCCTTGCCAGAGTGAACTCATAGTAGAAGGCCCACATCATGGTACTGTGAGCAAGCGAGCCGTTTTGACCTCAGAGCAGAAGGCCCATATCCCCATGGGGATGGGAACCTGGCAAGAGTGTCCTCACTCACTTGGCGCACATCAGAAAATGTGGGGAGCCCAGCAGTTATGGCCTAAGGCAAGAGGGCCCTCATCACCGAGGTGAGGAGGATCCCAGCACACTCCAACTGCCACCAGAGGGCCCACGTCACCAAGGTGACGTGCGCCAGACAGGCATGATTGACCTCACAGCAGAGGGCCCACCTCACAGATGGGTGAGGAACCCAGCCAGGATCAGACTCTCACCAGAGGACCCACATCACAAAGGGGATGGGAACCAGTCAGGATTATCCTCACACCAGTGGGGCCTCATCATCTTAAGGTGAGGAACCCAGCACATGTGTCCTCAAACCAGAGGACCCACATCACCAAGGGCCTTGGAGTGAGGCAGGCAGGAGTAGCCTCACAACACAGGGCACATAATATAAAAAACGTGAGGATTCCAGCATTTAGACCTTCCAGCAGGCGGCTCAGAACACCGAGGCTATGGGATCCAGGCCGCAGTGAACTCACATCAGAGGGCCCACATCATAAAACTGTGAGCAACCCAGGCATTGGGACCTCAGCGCAGAAGGCCCACATCCCCATGGGAATGGGAACCTGGCTGGAGAGTCCTCGCACCACTGGGCGCACATCAGAAAATGTGGGGAGCCCACCATTTAGGGCCTGACGCCAGAGGGCCGTCATCACCGAGAGGAGGAGGCACCCTGCATGCTCCAACTGCCACCAGAGGGCTCACGTCTCCAAGGTGACGTGTGCCAGCCAGGCAGGAGTGACCTCACAGCAGAGGGCCTACCTCACAGAACGTTGAGGAACCCAGCCAGGATCAGACTCTCACCTGAGGGCCCACATCAGCAAGGGGATGGGAACCAGTCAGGACTGTCTTCCCTCCAGTGGGGCCACATCATCGAAAGGTTCGGAACCCAGCACATGTGGCCTCAAATCTGAGGACACGTATCACAAAGGGAATGGGAGTGAGGCAGGCAGGAGTAGCCTAAAAACAGAGGGCCCAAAGAATAAGAAAGGTGAGGAATCCAGCAGTTGGAACCTCCCAGCAGGCGACCGAGAGCACAGAAGTTATGGGATGCAGGCAGGAGTGAACTAACAGCAGAGAGCCCACATCATGGTACTGTGAGCAAGCCAGCCGTTTTGACCTCAGAGCAGAAGGCCCATATCCCCATGGGGATGGGAACATGGCAAGAGTGTCCTCACTCACTTGGCACACATCAGATAATGTGGGGAGCCCAGCAGTTAGGGCCTGATGCCAGAGGGCCCTCATCATCGAGGGGAGGAGGCTCCCAGCAGGCTCCAAGTGCCACCAGAGGGCTCATGTCCACAAGGCGACGTGTGCCAGACAGGCAGGAGTGACCTCACAGCAGAGGGCCCACCTCACAGATGGGTGAGGAACCCAGCCAGGATCAGACTCTCAACAGAGGGCCCACATCACCAAGGGGATGTGAACCAGGCAGGATTCTCCTAAGACCATTGGTCCCACATCATCGAAAGGTGAGGAACCCAGCACATGTGGCCTCAAACCAGAGGACACACATCACGAAGGGGCTGGGAGTGAGGCAGGCAGGAGGATCCTCACAATAGAGAGCCCAAAAAATTAAAAAAGTGAGGAATCCAGCAGTTGGAACCTCCCAGCAAGCGGCCAAGAGCACAGAGGCTATGGGATCCAGGCCTCTGTGAACTATCACCAGAGAGCCCACATCATGAAAATGTGAACAACCCAGCCGTTGGAACCTCAGAGCAGAAGGCCCACATCCCCATGGAGATGGGATCCTAAGAGGAGTGCCCAAGCATCATTGGGCTCACTAAGAAAAGTTGGTGAGCCCAGCAGTTAGGGCCTGACCCAAGAGGGCCCTCATCACCGGTGGAAGGAGATTCCCAGCATGCTCCAACTGCCACCACACGGCTGACTTCACCAAGGCAATGTGTGCCAGCCATGCAGGAGTGACCTATCAGCAGAGGGTCTCCCTCACAGAAGGGTGAGGAACACAGCCAGGAACAGACTCTCACCAGGGGGTTCACATAACCACGTGGATGAGAACCAGGCAGGAGTGTCCTCACACTAGTGGGGCCACATCATCGAAAGGTGAGGAACCCAACAAAGGTGGCCACAAACCAGAGGACCCACATCACCAAGGGGTTGAGAGTGAGGTAGGTGTCTGGACGGGCATATTTAACACTCATTTCCCACCAGGAAGAGGAATTAACCAAAGGCTCAGCGTGCCATGCCAGAAGCAGATTAGGACCTGAAGCAGCCTTGCAGGTTTGCAGCCAGCTCACAAGAAATTGAGTTGAAGAAAGGAGCTCAGGGGCCCTGTAATTCACAAACCTGCAGAGTTATAAATGACAGATAACGTCCAAAAATATATTGAAGTAAGGCTGCGAAGAGGACTTGAAAGCGGGGCAGAATTGCAGGAAACCGATTTCAGGAGGTAGACTGGATTTGCATTTAAAGCATAGGAAAAGAGGCAGAACATCGACAATGATGCACTTGGCAAAAAAGGGCGTATGAGTTTGTTCCTGAATATATTCAGGAAAAAACACATACACCCTTTTTGGCAAACCAAGCAAGCTTGCAATGGAAATCCGAACTACTATGAAGTGTCACTTCCCCCCGGTCTAAAGGGCCATCTGAAAAAAGTGTAAAATCCAGAAAGGCAAGATAGGCCATGGGGAAAAAGGAGCCTTGTTATGCTGATGGGCGGGATGTAAATTGCCAACAGCCACTCTGGAGAAGTGTATGGTGTTTCCTGATACATCTCAAAAACAAAGCAACAGAGTCTAGGGCATTTCCACTTATGGTCCTATAGCTTAGGGAAATTAAAATCAAAAAGACACAGCCACCCCAAAATTTGGGACGGCTCTGTTTACAGGAACCTCTTCTACGGTACAAGTTAAATATCCCAGAGAACAAATAATTGATAAAGAAGTTGCGGTACTTACGTACAACAGAATACCACTCAGCAATGAAATCTGTGCCACCAGGCCTGTACCAGCATAATGAGTGGATTCAGATACGATGATTCTAAGTGAAATAAGTCACACAGAAAAAGAAACATCATAAGGTATCACTAATACACGGAATGTAAACTTGGCTACACATGAACTGAATTACAAAACAGAACAGGGTCTCAAGTTTAGAAAACCAACTTATGCTTGCTTAAGGGGAAAGGTGAGTTGGGGTGCTGCATAAAACCAGAGTTTGAAATTAGCACAGATAGCATTCCATAGGCCAAATATGTAATAGACAAGACCTACCCCTTGCTCAACGAAATGGACTCAACAATGAGGTATCACCTCACACCTGTTAGAATGGGCATCATCTGAAAATCTACAAACAACAAATGCTGGAAAGGGTGTGGAGAAAAGGAAGCCTCTTCCACTATTGTTGGGAATATAAATTGATACAGTCACTATGGAGAACAATATGGAGTTTCTTAAGAAACTAATAATAGAATTACCATATGATACAGCAATCCCAGTACTGGACATATACCCAGACAAAACCATAAATCAAAAAGAGACATTCACCGCAATGTTCATTGCATCACTATTTACAATATCGAGGTAATGGAAGCAACCTAAATGCCCACAGACAGACGAATGCATAAAGATGTGGTACATATATAAAATGGAATATTACTAAGCCATGAAAGGAATGAAATTGGGTCATTTGTAGAGACGTCGATGGATCTAGAGACTGTCATACAGAGTGAAGTAAGTCAGAAAGAGAAAAACAAATCTTGTATATTCATGCATCTATGTGGAACCTTGAAAAACTGTACAGATTAACCGTTTTGCAAGGCATAAATAGAGCAACAGATGTAGACAACAAACGTATGGACAACAAGGGGGGAAAGCTCTTGGGGTGGTGGTGGTGGGAGGAGTTGAGAGATTGGGATTGGCATGTAAACATTTATATGTATAAAATAGATAACCAATAAGAACCTGCTGTATAAAAATATAAAATAAAATTCAAAATTAAAAAGAAATAAAATTTAAAAAATAAAACAAAAAAAACAATTATTCCCTTCACATACATGTATTTATATGAATAAATTATTTCCATGCTTATATCTGTAAATACAAAAAAGAGGAATAAAATCTACCTTGAACCAAAAAAGAGAAAAAAAAAACAGAACCCACCAGTTACTCAGAGGAAAACCGTAGCAGGGCACTTGCTCCAGTTGTAAACAATTCTGAAGTTGGTCAGTGGTGGGGAATCGTCTCCCATTCAGCCAGCAGCCCCCACACAACAAGCGTCCTCATTGCAAAGCTGGGGCACCGTGCCGTGGCATCTGTGAGTAAACGTGAGCTGAGCCCCAGGCCAGTTGCTGCTGAACTGTTCCCACCCTTCCCAGGTAAAACACCTGAATATATACAAGGACTTGAAAGCCTAGAGGAAGGGCCATGGAGCCACACGAGTGACAGCATGCCAGCTGACTTGGTGCCTGCAGGCCAGCCAGGATGGTCCTGGCCCTGGGTGCTCTTCTGGAAGATTTCCATTTCCCTGCCTGAGATACCCGTCCTGTCCCTGCCCCCACTGCTTTTTTCCTTCCTCACCTCTGCCCAGGGAGAAATTCCAGCAGCAGGCATGGGTGACACATCCTCTTCTTTAGCAGGTGGCAGCCTGGCAACTGCTGCAGAAAGTCCAGCAGAGCCCCACTCACACTGGGCCACCCACAAAGCCGTGGCCTCTCACTCCCTCCCACCAGCCCAGCCCCGAGACTGCTGACAGGGCAGAGAAAATGGCGTCAGGCACAGCTGCAGGGGCTTTTGCTGCCTGGAGTGGTATTTATATTGATCTCAACCCAGGCACACCTGGGGAGGGCTGGCCGGCACGGTAAGCCTGCCCAGGTCAGCCAATCATCACCTCTCAGGGACTCACAGTTGCAGAAAATGGAACTTGCTGAACCGGCCAGGTCCAAGGAACAGGTGTGGGCTCCTGAGAGTCAGGATAGACAAGGGGCTGCAGCTTTGGCTTGTTTTCTCATCATTTTATCTGGCCCATGAGTGGGAGACAACTTCAAGAAAACCCTCTCCTAATGAGAGGAACCCAGGAGTCAGGGAGAGGAGGGGTGGGTGGTGGTTGGAGACAGAGGCCTGGTGCCCCGGGTGCAGTGGAAGTCTCTGGAAGACCAGGTGGAGGGAGGCCACACAGAGTGATGCCCAGGGTCACAGACCTGTCGGAGCTGCTGTCTGTTAGTTCAAGTCCTGCTCTGAGGTGCTCTGTGTCAGCTCTGAGCGACAGGTGAGCTGGGGGTGCTCTTCAATGAGGGCTATGTGCACGGTTCCTGTGTGCCCAGCCCTGCCACGGTACCTGCAAGGGTAGCTCTGTATCCTGGGAGGGGCCTGACCACGAGAGCCCTGTGGGCTGGGTTGGGGGTGGGGTACCTGCCCAGGAGAGCTCCATATCCTGGGATTGGCCTGACCACGAGAGCCCCATGGGCTGCTGGGGACCTGGTAAACGATGTCAGGACAGTCAGTGAAGCCACCGAGGATATACCTCCAGTTGCTCCTGATTCCTACACCCTGCTGGTCATTCTACCAAACACCAGGACATGGTATTCTGTATTAGTCTTCAATGATGCCTTCTTTTGTATTCCATTAGTCCCAGAGTCACAAGAAATTTTGGCTTGTGAGTGGCAGGACTCAACATACAACTAAAACAATACTTCCGGGCCGTCTTGCCCCAAGGGCTCAAAAATTCCCACACCATCTTTGGGGAAAGCTTAGCTAAAGACCGAAAAGTTCTACCTCTGGAAAAGGAAACCCTCCTTCAATATGCAGACGACATTCTGATCGCCAGCCCTACTAAGGAGGCCTCTGAACTACCAAGCCAATAAAGGATAGAAGTTGTCCAAGAAAAAGCTCAAATATCACAGACTGCGGTGACCTGCCTGGGCTTCATTCTCACACAAGGTCAGAGAAGCCCATCCCAGGAAAGGGAAGAAACCATTTGCAGCCTTACCCCTTTCTAAAACTAGAAGACAGCTTAGGGGTTCCTGGGGAGGCCAGGGTTTGCTGCTTCTGGATCCCTAACTACAGTCTACTAGCTGGGCCTCTATATGAAACACTGAAAGGAAAAGATGATGATCCTTTTGAACAGAATCCAAAAGTGGCCTTTCAAGAATGGAAAGAGCAGTCAATTCAGACCCTTGCCCTGGAACTTCCTAATAGAGCTAAACCCTTTGACCTTTACATTCCTGGTGAAAGGTGAATCGCCATTGCAGAATTAGTGCAAAAACTGGGACCACTTGAAATGGAACAATGCAAGAATGCCATCCAAGTAGGATAAACTACAGTCACCAAGGGGCTTGGCCCACTGCCACATCTGGCCAAGATACTGGCGGTATCTAAAAACCTGGAAATCAGCAGCCCAAAAGGCCACCTCCCTCCTAAGGGAAAAGGACCCCACGTGGTGATCCTAATCACCAACCATGCCCTGAAGTTGCAGGGTTCGCTCCGTGGGCACACCGACCTCGAGTGAGGAGGCCCTCCAACTCCAACATCCAGAGAGATAACCGGGGGCAACAGGGCACCATGACGACTCGTGTGAACATCACTTGACCTGGAGTTTCTCTCATAAATCAACAATAGTGTGTCCCGAAGGAGTAGACTACTGCTTGCAGGACTTACTGCACCCGGAGGGGAGCTAATAATCTTGACGGGGGAACCGTATATCACACTGTCACCATAGAAAAGCCTACAGACACCGTGATGATGGTGGCCAATAAGACCGGCTGGACTCCTGTTTACTTCAAAAGGCTGTTGACTCAGTGGCCATCATGGTCCTTGATCACCACTGACCCTGGACTGTCTGGGAGTCGAGCGGGCAGGGCTCTGACACCTGGTGCTGTTTTTACGTTAATTCAGGGGCCTAATTGAAGAAAGAGCAGACTACTGGTCAGAGCATCTAGGCTGGCAGAAACGGTCAGCCTAAGGTGGCCGAACAAATGTGGGGCGGGGTGAAACCGGCCCCCACAGCGTCTCTGCACATCTCTTTCCTGGACCCTTAAAGGTCATTAGAATCTATAACACTTCCAATGCTGGTGCTCAGGCGGACGAGCAGGGAGGCAGGGGTCCTGGGGCCAATCAACGTCACCTGGAGGCTGCTGGGGAGAAGTTCTGACCCTCGTCCCCTGGTATGAGGGCTCCCAACTCAGCACTCAGCAGTTACAGAAGAAGGGTCTGCACCCTCAGCACTCCAAGAATGAGGAACGGGACAAAAGGCAGAGGAGGGGTTTGTCCCCAGCAAAGCCCATTAAAAATCCCTGGGAGATAAAAATAGAATCTGGGCAATAAAGTCAAGTCTGACCTTTTTGATCCTTTGTGCTTTGTCTAATTTCACGTGCTCCTAGGGTCCCGCATGCAGAGGTTCCACACCCGGCACTTCAGACCAGATTTCCTAGTGCAGAATGGCTGGGTCGACACCTCAGCTCCTGGGGCCCAGTGCAGACTCCGAGATATAGAGCCTGAGCTGCAGCCAACCCGGCCCTCGAGAGCTCCGCCCCCTCCCTCCCACTGACTCTGACAGGATCTCTACACAGCAGCCCAGCCCACAGCCCACGGGGTAGTGCATGCTCTCACCTCTCCATTCTCTGATCAAAATATAAAGTTTCCTTTGCTTGTGAACCAAACTCAGTCTCGATCTGTTGGCCCCAATGACACTGGGCAGGGGGACACTTGTTGGGGTCCACTCTGGAGGATCAGTAACAGAAATTGAGACTATTGTAACTTCAATGAACAGATGTGTGAGCCAAACTGTCGTTAACATAGAACAGTTTATAAGGCTCGGGTAAAATAAGATGTTTCTAACACTTCCATTTGATATTTCCATCACTTTATTATAAGCAAGTTCAGTGAAAAGGTTTGTCTTATTTGTCAGGTCAATATTAGAGAAATGAAGTGATTTCTTTCCAAGGATGTACATCTAATAATCTTGGTTAAAGCTTCAATCTTGTTTTAAATGCTTTTCCATTGAAAATGATACCTCTCTTTCAGCTCCCCCATTTCTGAGAAGTATAAAATCTTATAATTTATTATTACCAAAGGGGAAAGGTGGGAGGAGGGATAAATTAACAGTTTGGAATTAACACATACACACTGCTATGTATAAAATAGATCATCAACAAGGAACTACTGTATAGCACAGGGAACTACACTCAATATTTTGCAATAACCTATAAGGGGAAATAATCGGAAAAAGAATAGATATTTTTATTGACATCATCTATCAATGACAGTTAAAGTGTAACCTAAGGGAAGCTGGTGGTGAGTGCTTCTGACCCTGAAGACTTCAATCATCTAAAGTTTGGACTCTGCCTACTTCCCAAGGTCCTTAATGAACATATGTGTAGCCGTAGCTTAAAAAATTCCCCAGTTTGGGTTTCGGGGAGACACTGATTTTGAAAAAGCCCTGGTGTTCTCCTTAAATGAATGGGACTCTTCCTACTGCTAAAACATGTCTGTCACACCCAGAGGATGGTATACCGTCTGATCGGGAAGAGTTTGGAAAAGGCATCTCATCTCCTCATCTCCTGGTGCTTGGGTTCACCCCTCCAGCGTCTTTACTAACAGTCTCCCCACTTGGAGATGTCAGCACTGCCAACATCCTGTTGCGTACAGTTTGGAATTTGTCCAGTGGATGAAGCGGAAGGATGAGGAACAATGAGAGACAAGTCCTAGGTGTTCAGACAGGCACATGTCACTCTAATTTCCAATCAGGAAGACGAACTGACCAAAGGCTAGGGTTGCCCATGGAAACAGTATAGGGCTTGAGGAAATCCCACTGCTTTGTGGCCAGTTCCCATAAACACAAGTTGAACAATGGAACTCAGGGGCAGTAACATTCACAAAACTGCAGAGTTGAAAATATCTATCACTGAAAAATGTCTTGAGGAAAGTCAGAGAAAAGGATTGGTAAGCAAGGGAGAATGGCAGGAAAGGGATTTGAGGAGGTAGAAAGGACTCGCCATTAAGCACAAGAAAAAGGGCTGAACATTGCCAACATTGCAGTTGGCCAAAAAGGCTGTATGCGTTTTTTTTCTGTATATATTCAAGAAAAGGGCATACACTTTTTTAGCCAACCAAACAGGTGGGCACTGGAAATCAATACTACAAAAGATATCACTTCACATCAGTCAGAAGAGCCATCGTCATAAAGTGTAAACACCAGAAATGCAGGACAGGGCAAGGAGAAGAGGGAGCCCTGTGAGGCTTATAGTGGAAATGTATATTGCCAACGGCCATTCTGGAGAAGTGTATTGTGTTTACTAAAGCATCTAACAAATGAGCTACAGAGCATAGGGCACTTGCACTCATGGGCGTATATCTTGGGAAAAACAAAAATCGAGAGGACACAGGCACCCCAATGTTTACTGCCTCTCTGTTTAAAAGATCCTCGAATAGGATATAACTTAAATGTCTCTGGAGGGAAAAAATGGATAGAGATGTGGTACTTATGTAGAGTGGAATATTACTCAGCCTGGAAATCAATGAAATAGGGCCAGTTGTAACAACTCCGGAGGAGTTACGTATGATCATTCTAAGTGACATAATTCAAAAAGAAAAAGACACATATCATAAGATATCACTTAAAGGTGGAATCCAAAATGGCTACACATGAAATAAATTACAAAACAAAAACATAGTCAAATATGTAGAAAACATGCGTAAGGCTGCTAAACGGGAAAGGTGGGGAGGGGTGAGGCATCATCCAGGAGGTTGAAATTAGCAAAGATACCATTCCAAATACCAAACTGATAATCAACAAGGCCTACACGGTAGCTAAAAGAACTGCACTCAGCACACTCAAGTCACCGATAAGAATATCTATGACTGGTAAGAATCTGAAAAAGAATTTATTGATGTCTCTCTGTACGTGAATCAAGTGGATGTACAGCAGCAAGAAACAGAGCTTTGAAAATCAGCTGTAACCAATATAGTAATAAATTGAAAAAAATAAACGACAGAGAGACAGAGAAAACCTCTTACAACTTTTCCTCAGGGACGGTGATGCAACATGCATTGAACACATCTAGACCCACAGCAGGATGAGACATAAGGCTGGAAACTGTTCGTGCTAAGAGAAATGTGAGGTTGGGTGAGGAAATGCACACCCTTTAAAGTAATACTACCTGGTACCCATTCAATGGGTCCCAAATCTGCAGGTTCAAGGAATCTTCCTACAGCTAAAACATGCATGGAAAACCCAGAGGACTGTACACCATGTGATCGGGAGATGTGTCTAAAATGCACCTCATTTATCCTCTCCTGGTGCTCCTGTTCATCATTCCAGCCACGTTACTTAGAATCTCCCCACTTAGAGAATCAGCACATTTAAACTTCTGTTTCACACATTTTGCAAATTGTGAGGAGGATGAATGGGAAGAGGGGGAACCAATGAGAGAATAGTTGTAGGGGTTTGGACGGGCACATGTCACTCTAATTTCCCATTAAGAATAAGAATTAAAAGAAGGCTCAGCCTGCCTCGCCAGAGCCAAAATAGGGCCTGAAGCAATCCTGCGGCTTTGAGGCCAGCTCACAAAAGAGCAACTTAAAAAATGGAGCTCAGGGTCACTGCAATTCACAAACCTGCAGAGTTATAAATGAAAACTAACGTCCAAAAATATGTTGAGGTAAGGCAAAGAAGAGGATCTGAATGCAAGACAGAATTGCAAGAAACAGATTTCAAGAGATAGATTGGACTCGTCTTTAAAGCACATGAAAAGCGGCAGAATTTCGACAATGATGCAGTTGGCCCAAAAGGGAGTATGCGTTTTTTCCTGAATATATCCAGGAAAAAACGCATACGCACTTTATGGGCAACCAAGCAAGCAAGCAATGCAAATGTGCACAACAAAGAAGTCTCATTTCCCACCGGTCAAAAGGGCCATCCGAAAAAATTGTAAAAACCAGAAATGCAGGACAGGCCATGGAGAACAGGGAGCCTTTATACGCTGATGGACAGTGTGTGAACTGCCGAGAGCCACTCTGGAGAAGTGTATGGTGGTTCCTAAATCATCTAAAAAACAGAGCTACAGAGCATAGGGCACTTCCAATCATGGAAGTATATCTAGGGAAGTCTAAAAATCAACAAGACACAAGCACACCACAGTTTAGGGCTACTCTGTTTACAAGAACCTCAACTTCAGTACACCTTAAATATCCCAGGAAAGAGAACAATGGATAAAGAAAATGTGGTACTTATGTACAATGGAATATCTCTTCACCATGAAATCAATGTAATAAGGCTAGTAGAAGGATAAAGAGTGGATTTAGCTCCGATAATACTACTTGAAATAAGTCAAACAGAAAAAGAAACATATCATAAGATATCACTTATAGAGGGAGGATAAATATGGCTGCACAAAAAATGAATTACAAAACAGAACAGTGTCTCACATTTAGAAAACACACTTATGTCAGCTTAAGGGGAAAGGAGAGGTGGGGTGATGCATAAAACCAGAGTTTGAAATTAGCACAGATACCGTTCAATAAACCAAATAGGTATTAGACAAGATCTACACCTTGCTCAATGAACTGGCCTCAACACACCCTATACATCACAGAGAAATATATCTGACTAATAAGAATCTTAAAACCCATGTATTGATATATCTCCATAAGGGAATCAAGTGTGCGCAGAGCGGCACAAACACAGCAGTGAAAATGAGCTAAACCCCATTATAGAAATAAATTTTAAAACCAAAACGCAGAAACAATGAAAGAGAGAAAAATTCTTACAAAATTCACTCAGGGGCTGTGATGCAACCTGGAATGACCACATATAAACCCACAGCTGGATAAGACATAAGGCTGGACACTTGGGGCTGAGAGGATTGGTGAGCTTTGGTGAGCAACTGCCGAAAGTTTAATGCAATACTTCATGCTACTCATTCCAAGGGTCCCAACACTCCAGGTTGAAGGGAATCTTCCTACAGCTAAACCGTGCATGGGAAATCCAGCGGATGGTATACCATATGATTGGGAAAGGTTTCTAAAACGCACCTCATTTTCCTCTCCTGGGGCTCCGGATCAACATTCCAGCCACTTTACTAACAACATCTCCACATGGAGAGTCAATGCCTTTAAGTTCTGGTATCGCACAGTCTGCAGTTAGTGTGGAGGATGAATAGAAATAGGGGGAACCAGTGAGAAAATAGATGTAGCGGTTTCAATGGGCACATGTCACTCTAATTTCACATCAGGAAGAAGAATTAACCAAAGGCCGAGCAAGGCGTCCCAGAAGAAGAATAGGGCCTGAAGAAATTCTGTGGATATGAGGCAAGATCACAAAAATAAGAGCTGAAAAATAGAGCTAAGGGCCACTGCAATTCAAAAACCTGCAGAGTTATAAAGGCCAACTATTTTCCAAAAGTATATTGAGGTAAGGCTATGAAGAGGCACTGACAGCAAGGAAGAATTGCAGGAAACCGATTTCAGGAGGTAGACTGGAACTGCATTGAAAACATATGAAAAGACTCAGAATGTCAACAATGATGCACTTGGCCAAAAGGGGCGTATGCGTTTTTTCCTGAATATATTCAGGAAAAAACGCATACGCCCTTTTTGGCCAACCAAGCAAGCTTGCAAAGGAAATCTGCACTACAATGAAGTCTCACTGTCCCCCAGTCAAAAGGGCCATCTGAAAAAAGTGTAAAATCCAGAAAGGCAGGACAGGCCATGAAGAACTGGGAGCCTTGTTATGCTGATGGGCGGGATGTAAATTGCAAACACCATTCTGGAGAACTGTATGGTGTTTCCTGAAATATCCAAAAAACAAAGCAACAGAGCTTAGGGCACTTCCACTTATGGTCCTATAGCTTAGGGAAATTAAAATAAAAAGACACAGCCAGCCCAAATTTTGGGACAGCTCTGTTTACAAGAACCTCGTTTACGGTACAAGTTCAATATCGCAGAAAGTGAACAATGTATAAAGAAGTTGTGGTACTTACATACAATGCAATATCACTCAGCAATGAAAAATATGTCATCAGGCCTGTAGCAGCATAATGAGTGGATTCAGATACGCTGATTCTAAGTGAAATAAGTCACACAGAAAAAGAAACATCATAAGATATCACTACTACACGGAATGTAAACTTGGCTACACAGGAACTGAATTACAAAACAGAACAGGGTCTCAAAGGTAGAAAACCAAATTATGCTTGCTTAAGGGGAATGCTGAGTTGGGGTGCTGCATGAAACCAGAGATTGAAATTGGCACAGATACCGTTCCATAAGCCAAATATGTAATAGTGCAGAGCTACCCCTTGCTCAACGAAGTGGACTCAAGACGCCATATTAAACGCCTAAGAATATACCTGACTAGTAAGAATCTTAAAACCTATGGATTTACATGTCTCCGAAAGGGAATCAAGCGTGTGTACAATGGCATAAGCGCAGCAGTGATAGGATTGGTGAGGTTCGGTGAGCAAATGCAGACCCTTTGAAGTCATATTGCATGGTACCCATTCCATGGGTCTCAACTCTCCAGGTTTAAGGGATTCTTCCTTCACCTAAAACATGCATGTGGAACCCAGAGTATGATCCACCGTGTGATCGGGAAACGTGTTCAAATGTGTCTCAGTTTTCGTCCCCTGGTACTCGGGTGCAACATTCCAGACGCTTTACTAACACTCTCCCCACTTGGAGAGTCAGTGCCTTTAACCTCCTGATTGGCCCAGTTTGCAATTTCTTCGGAAGATGAACAGGAATAAGGAGAACCAATGAGAGACTAGCTGGAGGTGTCTGGACGGGCAAATTTAACTCTCATTTCCCACCAGGAAGAGGAATTAACCAAAGGCTCAGCTTGCCGTGCCGGAACCACACTAGGGCCTGAAGCAATCTTGCGGTGTTGCGGCCAGCTCACAAGAAAGCGAGTTGAAGAAAGGAGCTCAGGGCCACTGTAATTCACAAACCTGCGGAGTTATAAATGACAGCTATCATCCAAAATTATACTGAAGTAAGGCTGCGAAGAGGACTTGAATGCGGGGCAGATTGCTGGAAACCGATTTCAGAAGGTACACGGGAGTCGCTCTTAAAGCATAGGAAAAGAGACAGAACTTGGAAAATAATGCACTTGGCAAAAAAGGGCATATGTGTTTTATCCAGAGCTCTCATAACTGAGGGGCGGAGATTCCCAGCAGGCTCCAACTGCCACCTGAGGGCTCACATTGCCAAGGCAACGTGAGCAAGCCAGGCAGGAGTTACCCAACAGCAGAGGTCCCACCTCACAGAAGGGTGAGAAACCCAGCCAACATCAGACTCTCACCAGAGGGCCCACATCACCAAGGGGATGGGAACCAGGCAGGAGTGTCTTCACACCAGTGGGGCCACATCATCGAAAGGTGAGGTACTCAGCACATGTGTCCTCCAACCAGAGGACCCACATCACCAAAGGCCTCGGAGTGAGGCAGGCAGGAGTAGCCTCACAACACTGGGCCCATAGAATAAAAAAGTGAGGAATCCAGCATTTGGAACCTCCCAGCAGGTGGCCCAGAGCGCTGAGGCTATGGGATCCAGGCCACAGTGAACTCACAGAAGAGGGCCCATGTCATGAAACTGAGCAACCCAGCCATTGGGACCTCAGAGCAGGAGGCCCACAACCCCATGGGGATGGAAATCTGGTAGGAGTGTCCTCGCACCACTGAGAACATATCAGAAAATTTTGGGCGACCAGCAGTTAGGGCCTGATGCCAGAGGACCCTCATCACCAAGGGAAGGAGGCTCCCAGCAGGCTCCAACTGCCACCAGAGGGCTGACGTCGCCAAGGCGCTGTGTGCCAACCAGGCACGAATGACCTCACAGCAGAGGGCCCACCTCAGAGAAGTGTGACGAACCCAGTCAGGATCAGACTCACACCAGAGGGCCCACATCACCAAATTGAATTGAACCAGGCAGGAGTGTCCTCACATGAGTAGGGCCACATCATCTAAAGGTGAGGAACCCAGAACATGTGGCTTCAAACCATAGGACACACATCACCAAGGGGCTGGGAGTGAGGCAGGCAGGAGGAGCCTCATAACAGAGGGCCCAAAAATAAGAAAGGTGAGGAATCCAGCAGTTGGAACCTCCCAGCAGGCGGCCCAGAGCACAGAGGCTAGGGGATCCAGGCCAGAGTGAACTAACACCAGACAGCCCACATCATGAACCCAGACATTGGGACCTCAGAGCAGAAGGCCCACATCCCCATGGTGATGGGAACATGACAGAAGTGTCCTGGCATCACTGGGCTCACATCAGAAAACGTGGGGTGCTCAGAAGTTAGGGCCTGACGCTAGAGGGCACGCATCACCAAGAGGAGGAGGCTCCCAGCAGGCTCCAGCTGCCACCAGAGGGCCAACGTCGCCAAGGCGATGTGTGCCAGCCTGGCAGGAGTGACCTCACAGCAGAGGGCCCACCTCACAGAAGGGTGAGGAACACAGCCAGGATCAGACTCTCACCAGAGGGCCCACATCAACAAGGGGATGGGAACCAGGCAGGAGTGTCCCCACACCAGTGGGACAACATCATTGAAAGGTGAGGATCCCAGCACATGTGTCCTCAAATAGAGGAACCACATCACCAAGGGGTCGGAATGAGGCTGGCAGAACCGGCCTCACAACACAGGGTCCATAGAATATAAAAGTTGAGGAATCGAGCAGTTGGAACCTCCCAGCAAGTGGCCCAGAGCACTGAGGCTATGGGATCCAGGCCGCAGTGAACTCACAGCAGAGGGCCCACATCATGAACCTGTGAGCAGCCCAGACGTTGGGACCTCAGAACAGAAGGCCCACATCCCCATTGGGATGGGAACCTGGCAGGTGTGGCTTCGCACCACTTAGCACATATCAGAAAATGTTAGGAGCCCAGCAGTTAGGGCCTGACGCCAGGGGGCCCTCATAACTGAGGGGAGGAGACTCCCAGCAGGTTCCAACTGCCAACAGAGGGCCCACGTCTACAAGGTGGCATGCGCCAGCCAGGCAGTAGTGACCTCACAGCAGAGGGCCTATCTCACAGAAGGGTGAGGAACCGAGGCAGGATGAGACTCTCACCAGAGGGCCCACAACAACAAGGGGATGGGAACCAGTCAGGACTGTCCTCCCACCAGTGGGGCCACATCATCGAAAGGTGAGGAACCCAGCACATGTGGCCTCATATCAGAGGACATACATCACAAAGGGGATGGGAGTGAGGCAGGTAGGAGTAGCCTAAAAACAGAGGGCCCAAAGAATAAAAAAGGTGAGGAATCCAGCATTTGGAACCTCCCAGCAGGCGGCCGAGAGCACAGAAGCTATGGGATGCAGGCAGGAGTGAACTAACACCAGAGAGCCCACATCATGAAACTGTGAGCAACCCAGGCGTTGGGACCTCAGAGCAGAAAGCCCACATCCCCATGGGGATGGGAACCTGACAGGAGTGTCCTGGCATCACTGGGCTCACATCAGAAAACGTGGGGAGCCCAGCAGTTAGAGCCTGATGCTAGAGGGCCGTCATCACCGAGGACAGGAGGCTCCCAGCAGGTTCCATGTGCCAACAGAGGGCCCACGTCGCCAAGGTGATGTGTGCAAGTCAGGCAGGATTGACCTCACAGCAGAGGGCCTACCTCACAGAAGAGTGAGGAGCCCAGCCATGATAAGACTTCACCAGAAGGCCCACATCACCAAGGGGATGGGAACCAGGCAGGAGTGTCCTCACACCAGTGGGGCCACATCATTGAAAGTTGCGGAACCCAGCACATGTAGCCTCAAACCAGAAGACCCACATCACGAAGGGGTTGCGAGTGAGGCAGGCAGGAGGAGCATCACAACACAGGACCCATAGAATACAAAAGTTGAGGAATCGAGCAGTTGGAACCTCCCAGCAGGCGGCCCAGAGCACAGAGGCTATGGGATCCAGGCCACAGTCAACTAACACCAGAGAGCCCACATCATGAAATTGTGATCAACCCAGCCGTTGGAACCTCAGAGCAGAAGGCCCACATCCCCATGGAGATGGGAACCTAAGAGGAGTGCCTGAGCATCACTGGGCTCACTAAGAAAAGTTGGGGAGCCCAGCAGTTAGGGCCTGACGTCAGAGGGCCCTCATCACAGAGGTGAGGAGGCTCCCAGCAGGGTCCAAGTGCCACCAGAGGGCTCATGTCAACAAGGCGAGGTGAGCAAGCCAGGCAAGAGTTACCTGATAGTAGAGGGCCCACCTCACAGATGGGTGAGGAACCCAGCCAGGATCAGACTCTCACCAGAGGGCCCACATCACAAAGGGGATGGGAACCAGTCAGGATTATCCTCACACCAGTGGGGTCTCATCATCTTAAGGTGAGGAACCCAGCACATGTGTCCTCAAACCAGAGGACCCACATCACCAAGGGCCTTGGAGTGAGGCAGGCAGGAGTAGCCTCACAACACAGGGCACATAATATAAAAAACGTGAGGATTCCAGCATTTAGACCTTCCAGCAGGCGGGCCAGAACACCGAGGCTATGGGATTCAGGCCACAGTGAACTCACATCAGAGGGCCCACATCATATAACTGTGAGCAACCCAGGCGTTGGGACCTCAGCGCAGAAGGCCAACATCCCCATGGGAATGGGAACCTGGCTGGAGTGTCCTCGCACCACTGGGAGCACATGAGAAAATGTGGGGAGCCCACCATTTAGGGCCTGATGCCAGAGGGCCATCATCACCGAGAGGAGGAGGCACCCTGCATGCTCCAACTGCCACCAGAGGGCTCACGTCTCCAAGGTGATGTGTGCCAGCCAGGCAGGAGTGACCTCACAGCAGAGGGCCTACCTCACAGAACGTTGAGGAACCCAGCCAGCATTAGACTCTTGCCAGAGGGCCCACCTCACCAAGGGGATGGGAACCAGGCAGGAGTGTCCTCACACGAATGGGGCCACATCATCGAAAGGTGAGGAACGCAGCACATGTGGCCTCAAGCCATAGGACAGTCATCACCAAGGGGCTGGCAGTGAGGCAGGCAGGAGGAGCCTCACAACAGAGGGCACATAGAATAAAAAAGTTGAGGAATCCAGCAGTTGGAACCTCCCAGCAGGCGGCTCAGAGCACCGATGATAAGGGATCCTTGCCAGAGTGAACTCATAGTAGAGGGCCCACATCATGGTACTGTGAGCAAGCGAGCCGTTTTGACCTCAGAGCAGAAGGCCCATATCCCCATGGGGATGGGAACCTGGCAAGAGTGTCCTCACTCACTTGGCGCACATCAGAAAATGTGGGGAGCCCAGCAGTTATGGCCTAAGGCAAGAGGGCCCTCATCACCGAGGGGAGGAGGATCCCAGCACACTCCAACTGCCACCAGAGGGCCCACGTCACCAAGGTGACGTGCGCCAGACAGGCATTATTGACCTCACAGCAGAGGGCCCACCTCACAGAAGGGTGAGGAACCCAGCCAGGATCAGACTCTCACCTGAGGGCCCACATCAGCAAGGGGATGGGAACCAGTCAGGACTGTCTTCCCTCCAGTGGGGTCACATCATCGAAAGGTGCGGAACCCAGCACATGTGGCCTCAAATCAGAGGACACATATCACAAAGGGAATGGGAGTGAGGCAGGCAGGAGTAGCCTAAAAACAGAGGGCCCAAAGAATAAGAAAGGTGAGGAATCCAGCAGTTGGAACCTCCCAGCAGGCGGCCGAGAGCACAGAAGCTATGGGATGCAGGCAGGAGTGAACTAACAGCAGAGAGCCCACATCATGAAACTGTGAGCAACCCAGGCGTTGGGACCTCAGAGCAGAAGGCCCACATCCCAATGGGGATGTGAACCTGGCTGGAGTGTCCTCGCACCACTGGGCGCACATCACAAAATGTGGGAAGCCCAGCAGTTAGGGCCTGACGCCAGAGGGCCCTCATCACTGAGGGGAGGAGGCTCCCAGCAGGCTCCAAGTGCCACCAGAGGGCTCATGTCCACAAGGCGAGGTGAGCAAGCCAGGCGGGAGTGACCTCACAGCAGAAGGCCCACCTCACAGATGGGTGAGGAACCCAGCCAGGATCAGACTCTCAACAGAGGGCCCACATCACCAAGGGGATGGGAACCAGGCAGGAGTCTCCTAAGACCATTGGTCCCACATCATCGAAAGGTGAGGAACCCAGCACATGTGGCCTCAAACCAGACGACACACATCACGAAGGGGCTGGGAGTGAGGCAGGCAGGAGGATCCTCACAACAGAGGGCCCAAAAAATTAAAAAAGTGAGGAATCCAGCAGTTGGAACCTCCCAGCAGGCGGCCAAGAGCACAGAGGCTATGGGATCCAGGCCTCTGTGAACTAACACCAGAGAGCCCACATGATGAAAATGTGAACAACGCAGCCGTTGGGACCTCAGAGCAGAAGGCCCACATCCCCATGGAGATGGGATCCTAAGAGGAGTGCCAAAGCATCACTGGGCTCACTAAGAAAAGTTGGTGAGCCCAGCAGTTAGGGCCTGACGCAAGAGGGCCCTCATCACCGGGGGGAGGTGATTCCCTGCACGCTCCAACTGCCACCACAAGGCTGACTTCACCAAGGCAATGTGTGCCAGCCATGCAGGAGTGACCTATCAGCAGAGGGTCTTCCTCACAGAAGGGTGAGGAACACAGCCAGGAACAGACTCTCACCAGGGGTTCCACATAACCACGTGGATGAGAACCAGGCAGGAGTGTCCTCACACTAGTGGGGCCACATCATCGAAAGGTGAGGAACCCAGCAAAGGTGGCCACAAACCAGAGGACCCACATCACCAAGGGGTTGAGAGTGAGGTAGGTGTCTGGACGGGCATATTTAACACTCATTTCCCACCAGGAAGAGGAATTAAACAAAGGCTCAGCGTGCCCTGCCAGAAGCAGATTAGGGCCTGAAGCAGTCTTGCCGGTTTGCGGCCAGCTCACAAGAAAGCGAGTTGAAGAAAGGAGCTCAGTGGCCCTGTAATTCACAAGCCTGCAGAGTTATAAATGTCAGATAACTTCCAAAAATATATTGAAGTAAGGCTGCGAAGAGGACTTGAAAGCGGGGCAGAATTGCAGGAAACCGATTTCAGGAGGTAGACTGGATTTGCATTTAAAGCATAGGAAAAGAGGCAGAACATCGACAATGATGCACTTGGCAAAAAACGGCATATGAGTTTTTTCCTGAATATATTCAGGAAGAAACACATACACCCTTTTTGGCAAACCAAGCAAGCTTGCAATGGAAATCCGAACTACTATGAAGTGTCACTTCCCCCCGGTCTAAAGGGCCATCTGTGAAAAGTGTAAAATCCAGAAAGGCAAGACAGGCCATGGGGAAAAAGGAGCCTTGTTATGCTGATGGGCGGGATGTAAATTGCCAACAGCCACTCTGGAGAAGTGTATGGTGTTTCCTGATACATCTCAAAAACAAAGCAACAGAGTCTAGGGCATTTCCACTTATGGTCCTATAGCTTAGGGAAATTAAAATCAAAAAGACACAGCCACCCCAAAATTTGGGACGGCTCTGTTTACAGGAACCTCTTCTATGGTACAAGTTAAATATCCCAGAGAACAAATAATTGATAAAGAAGTTGCGGTACTTACGTACAACAGAATACCACTCAGCAATGAAATCTGTGTCACCAGGCCTGTACCAGCATAATGAGTGGATTGAGGCACGATGATTCTAAGTGAAATAAGTCACACAGAAAAAGAAACATCATAAGGTATCACTAATGCACGGAATGTAAACTTGGCTACACATGAACTGAATTACAAAACAGAACAGGGTCTCAAGTTTAGAAAACCAACTTATGCTTGCTTAAGGGGAAAGGTGAGTTGGGGTGCTGCATAAAACCAGAGTTTGAAATTAGCACAGATACCGTTCCATAAGCCAAATATGTAATAGACAAGACCTACCCCTTGCTCAACGAAATGGACTCAACAATGAGGTATCACCTCACACCTGTTAGAATGGGCATCATCTGAAAATCTACAAACAACAAATGCTGGAAAGGGTGTGGAGAAAAGGAAGCCTCTTCCACTATTGTTGGGAATATAAATTGATACAGTCACTATGGAGAACAATATGGAGTTTCTTAAGAAACTAATAATAGAATTACCATATGATACAGCAATCCCAGTACTGGACATATACCCAGACAAAACCATAAATCAAAAAGAGACATTCACCGCAATGTTCATTGCATCACTATTTACAATATCGAGGTAATGGAAGCAACCTAAATGCCCACAGACAGACGAATGCATAAAGATGTGGTACATATATAAAATGGAATATTACTAAGCCATGAAAGGAATGAAATTGGGTCATTTGTAGAGACGTCGATGGATCTAGAGACTGTCATACAGAGTGAAGTAAGTCATAAAGAGAAAAACAAATCTTGTATATTCATGCATCTATGTGGAAAGAAAAACTGTACAGATTAACCATTTTGCAAGGCATAAATAGAGCAACAGATGTAGACAACAATCGTATGGACAACAAGGGGGGAAAGCTCTTGGAGGGGTGGTGGTGGGAGGAGTTGAGCGATTGGGATTGGCATGTAAACATTTATATGTATAAAATAGATAACCAATAAGAACCTGCTGTATAAAAATATAAAATAAAATTCAAAATTAAAAAGAAATAAAATTTAAAAAATAAAACAGAAAAAACAATTATTCCCTTCACATACATGTATTTATATGAATAAATTATTTCCATGCTTATATCTGTAAATACAAAAAAGAGGAATAAAATCTACCTTGAACCAAAAACGAAAAAGAGAAAAAAAAAACAGAACCCACCAGTTACTCAGAGGAAAACCGTAGCAGGGCACTTGCTCCAGTTGTAAACAATTCTGAAGTTGGTCAGTGGTGGGGAATCGTCTCCCATTCAGCCAGCAGCCCCCACACAACAAGCTTCCTCATTACAAAGCTGGGGCACCGTGCCGAGGCATCTGTGAGTAAACGTGAGCTGAGCCCCAGGCCAGTTGCTGCTGAACTGTTCCCACCCTTCCCAGGTAAAACACCTGAATATATACAAGGACTTGAAAGCCTAGAGGAAGGGCCATGGAGCCACACGAGTGACAGCATGCCAGCTGACTTGGTGCCTGCAGGCCAGCCAGGATGGTCCTGGCCCTGGGTGCTCTTCTGGAAGATTTCCATTTCCCTGCCTGAGATACCCGTCCTGTCCCTGCCCCCACTGCTTTTTTCCTTCCTCACCTCTGCCCAGGGAGAAATTCCAGCAGCAGGCATGGGTGACACATCCTCTTCTTTAGCAGGTGGCAGCCTGGCAACTGCTGCAGAAAGTCCAGCAGAGCCACACTCACACTGGGCCACCCACAAAGCCATGGCCTCTCACTCCCTCCCACCAGCCCAGCCCCGAGACTGCTGACAGGGCAGAGAAAATGGCGTCAGGCACAGCTGCAGGGGCTTTTGCTGCCTGGAGTGGTATTTATATTGATCTCAACCCAGGCACACCTGGGGAGGGCTGGCCGGCACGGTAAGGCTGCCCAGGTCAGCCAATCATCACCTCTCAGGGACTCACAGTTGCAGAAAATGGAACTTGCTGAACCGGCCTGGTCCAAGGAACAGGTGTGGGCTCCTGAGAGTCAGGATAGACAAGGGGCTGCAGCTTTGGCTTGTTTTCTAATCATTTTATCTGGCCCATGAGTGGGAGACAACTTCAAGAAAACCCTCTCCTAATGAGAGGAACCCAGGAGTCAGGGAGAGGAGGAGTGGGTGGTGGTTGGAGACAGAGGCCTGGTGCCCTGGGTGCAGTGGAAGTCTCTGGAAGACCAGGTGGAGGGAGGCCACACAGATTGATGCCCAGGGTCACAGACCTGTCAGAGCTGCTGTCTGTTAGTTCAAGTCCTGCTCTGAGGTGCTCTGTGTCAGCTCTGAGCGACAGGTGAGCTGGGGGTGCTCTTCAATGAGGGCTATGTGCACGGTTCCTGTGTGCCCAGCCCTGCCACGGTACCTGCAAGGGTAGCTCTGTATCCTGGGAGGGGCCTGACCATGAGAGCCCCGTGGGCTGGGTTGGGGGTGGGATACCTGCCCAGGAGAGCTCCATATCCTGGGATTGGCCTGACCACGAGAGCCCCATGGGCTGCTGGGGACCTGGTAAACGATGTCAGGACAGTCAGTGAAGCCACCGAGGATATACCTCCAGTTGCTCCTGATTCCTACACCCTGCTGGTCATTCTACCAACCACCAGGACATGGTATTCTGTATTAGTCTTCAATGATGCCTTCTTTTGTATTCCATTAGTCCCAGAGTCACAAGAAATTTTGGCTTGTGAGTGGCAGGACTCAACATACAACTAAAACAATACTTCCGGGCCGTCTTGCCCCAAGGGTTCAAAAATTCCCACACCATCTTTGGGGAAAGCTTAGCTAAAGACCGAAAAGTTCTACCTCTGGAAAAGGAAACCCTCCTTCAATATGCAGATGACATTCTGATCGCCAGCCCTACTAAGGAGGCCTCTGAACTACCAAGCCAATAAAGGATAGAAGTTGTCCAAGAAAAAGCTCAAATATCACAGACTGCGGTGACCTGCCTGGGCTTCATTCTCACACAAGGTCAGAGAATCCCATCCCAGGAAAAGGAAGAAACCATTTGCAGCCTTACCCCTTTCTAAAACGAGAAGACAGCTTAGGTGTTCCTGGGGAGGCCAGGGTTTGCTGCTTCTGGATCCCTAACTACAGTCTACTAGCTGGGCCTCTATATGAAACACTGAAAGGAAAAGATGATGATCCTTTTGAACAGAATCCAGAAGTGGCCTTTCAAGAATGGAAAGAGCAGTCAATTCAGACCCTTGCCCTGGAACTCCCTAATTGAGCTAAACCCTTTGACCTTTACATTCCTGGTGAAAGGTGAATCGCCATTGCAGAATTAGTGCAAAAACTGGGACCACTTGAAATGGAACAATGCAAGAATGCCATCCAAGTAGGATAAACTACAGTCACCAAGGGGCTTGGCCCACTGCCACCAAGGGGCTTGGCCCACTGCCACATCTGGCCAAGATACTGGCGGTATCTAAAAACCTGGAAATCAGCAGCCCAAAAGGCCACCTCCCTCCTAAGGGAAAAGGACCCCACGTGGTGATCCTAATCACCAACCATGCCCTGAAGTTGCAGGGTTCGCTCCGTGGGCACACCGACCTCGAGTGAGGAGGCCCTCCAACTCCAACATCCAGAGAGATAACCGGGGGCAACAGGGCACCATGACGACTCGTGTGAACATCACTTGACCTGGAGTTTCTCTCATAAATCAACAATAGTGTGTCCCGAAGGAGTAGACTACTGCTTGCAGGACTTACTGCACCCGGAGGGGAGCTAATAATCTTGACGGGGGAACCGTATATCACACTGTCACCATAGAAAAGCCTACAGACACCGTGATGATGGTGGCCAATAAGACCGGCTGGACTCCTGTTTACTTCAAAAGGCTGTTGACTCAGTGGCCATCATGGTCCTTGATCACCACTGACCCTGGACTGTCTGGGAGTCGAGCGGGCAGGGCTCTGACACCTGGTGCTGTTTTTACGTTAATTCAGGGGCCTAATTGAAGAAAGAGCAGACTACTGGTCAGAGCATCTAGGCTGGCAGAAACGGTCAGCCTAAGGTGGCCGAACAAATGTGGGGCGGGGTGAAACCGGCCCCCACAGCGTCTCTGCACATCTCTTTCCTGGACCCTTAAAGGTCATTAGAATCTATAACACTTCCAATGCTGGTGCTCAGGCGGACGAGCAGGGAGGCAGGGGTCCTGGGGCCAATCAACGTCACCTGGAGGCTGCTGGGGAGAAGTTCTGACCCTCGTCCCCTGGTATGAGGGCTCCCAACTCAGCACTCAGCAGTTACAGAAGAAGGGTCTGCACCCTCAGCACTCCAAGAATGAGGAACGGGACAAAAGGCAGAGGAGGGGTTTGTCCCCAGCAAAGCCCATTAAAAATCCCTGGGAGATAAAAATAGAATCTGGGCAATAAAGTCAAGTCTGACCTTTTTGATCCTTTGTGCTTTGTCTAATTTCACGTGCTCCTAGGGTCCCGCATGCAGAGGTTCCACACCCGGCACTTCAGACCAGATTTCCTAGTGCAGAATGGCTGGGTCGACACCTCAGCTCCTGGGGCCCAGTGCAGACTCCGAGATATAGAGCCTGAGCTGCAGCCAACCCGGCCCTCGAGAGCTCCGCCCCCTCCCTCCCACTGACTCTGACAGGATCTCTACACAGCAGCCCAGCCCACAGCCCACGGGGTAGTGCATGCTCTCACCTCTCCATTCTCTGATCAAAATATAAAGTTTCCTTTGCTTGTGAACCAAACTCAGTCTCGATCTGTTGGCCCCAATGACACTGGGCAGGGGGACACTTGTTGGGGTCCACTCTGGAGGATCAGTAACAGAAATTGAGACTATTGTAACTTCAATGAACAGATGTGTGAGCCAAACTGTCGTTAACATAGAACAGTTTATAAGGCTCGGGTAAAATAAGATGTTTCTAACACTTCCATTTGATATTTCCATCACTTTATTATAAGCAAGTTCAGTGAAAAGGTTTGTCTTATTTGTCAGGTCAATATTAGAGAAATGAAGTGATTTCTTTCCAAGGATGTACATCTAATAATCTTGGTTAAAGCTTCAATCTTGTTTTAAATGCTTTTCCATTGAAAATGATACCTCTCTTTCAGCTCCCCCATTTCTGGGAAGTATAAAATCTTATAATTTATTATTACCAAAGGGGAAAGGTGGGAGGAGGGATAAATTAACAGTTTGGAATTAACACATACACACTGCTATGTATAAAATAGATCATCAACAAGGAACTACTGTATAGCACAGGGAACTACACTCAATATTTTGCAATAACCTATAAGGGGAAATAATCGGAAAAAGAATAGATATTTTTATTGACATCATCTATCAATGACAGTTAAAGTGTAACCTAAGGGAAGCCGGTGGTGAGTGCTTCTGACCCTGAAGACTTCAATCATCTAAAGTTTGGACTCTGCCTACTTCCCAAGGCCCTTAATGAACATATGTGTAGCCGTAGCTTAAAAAATTCCCCAGTTTGGGTTTCGGGGAGACACTGATTTTGAAAAAGCCCTGGTGTTCTCCTTACATGAATGGGACTCTTCCTACTGCTAAAACATGTCTGTCACACCCAGAGGATGGTATACAATCTGATCAGGAAGAGTTTGGAAAAGGCATCTCATCTCCTCATCTCCTGGTGCTCGGGTTCACCCCTCCAGCGTCTTTACTAACAGTCTCCCCACTTGGAGATGTCAGCACTGTCAACATCCTGTTGCGTACAGTTTGGAATTTGTCCAGTGGATGAAGCGGAAGTTTGAAGAACAATGAGAGACAAGTCCTAAGTGTTCAGACAGGCACATGTCACTCTAATTTCCAATCAGGAAGATGAATTGACCAAAGGCTAGGGTTGCCCATGGAAACAGTATAGGGCTTGAGGAAATCCCACTGCTTTGTGGCCAGTTCCCATAAACACAAGTTGAACAATGGAACTCAGGGGCAGTAACATTCACAAAACTGCAGAGTTGAAAATATCTATCACTGAAAAATGTCTTGAGGAAAGTCAGAGAAAAGGATTGGTAAGCAAGGGAGAATGGCAGGAAAGGGATTTGAGGAGGTAGAAAGGACTCGCCATTAAGCACAAAAAAGGGGCTGAACATTGCCAACATTGCAGTTGGCCAAAAAGGCTGTATGCGTTTTTTTCTGTATATATTCAAGAAAAGGGCATACACTTTTTTAGCCAACCAAACAGGTGGGCACTGGAAATCAATACTACAAAAGATATCACTTCGCATCAGTCAGAAGAGCCATCGTCATAAAGTGTAAACACCAGAAATGCAGGACAGGGCAAGGAGAAGAGGGAGCCCTGTGAGGCTTATAGTGGAAATGTATATTGCCAACGGCCATTCTGGAGAAGTGTATTGTGTTTACTAAAGCATCTAACAAATGAGCTACAGAGCATAGGGCACTTGCACTCATGGGCGTATATCTTGGGAAAAACAAAAATCGAGAGGACACAGGCACCCCAATGTTTACTGCCTCTCTGTTTAAAAGATCCTCGACTAGGATATAACTTAAATGTCTCTGGAGGGAAAAAATGGATAGAGATGTGGTACTTATGTAGAGTGGAATATTACTCAGCCTAGAAATCAATGAAATATGGCCAGGTGTAACAACTCCGGAGGAGTTACGTATGATCATTCTAAGTGACATAATTCAAAAAGAAAAAGACACATATCATAAGATATCACTTAAATGTGGAATCCAAAATGGCTACACATGAAATAAATTACAAAACAAAAACATAGTCAAATATGTAGAAAACACGCATAAGGCTGCTAAACGGGAAAGGTGGGGAGGGGTGAGGCATCATCCAGGAGGTTGAAATTAGCAAAGATACCATTCCAAATACCAAACTGATAATCAACAAGGCCTACACGGTAGCTAAAAGAACTGCACTCAGCACACTCAAGTCACCGGAAAAGAATATCTATGACTGGTAAGAATCTGAAGAAGAATTTATTGATGTCTCTCTGTATGTGAATCAAGTGGATGTACAGCAGCAAGAAACAGTGCTTTGAAAATCAGCTGTAACCAATATAGTAATAAATTGAAAAAAGTAAACGACAGAGAGACAGAGAAAACCTCTTACAACTTTTCCTCAGGGACGGTGATGCAACATGGATTGAACACATCTAGACCCACAGCAGGATGAGACATAAGGCTGGAAACTGTTCGCGCTAAGAGAAATGTGAGGTTGGGTGAGGAAATGCACACCCTTTAAAGTAATACTACCTGGTACCCATTCAATGGGTCCCAAATCTGCAGATTCAAGGAATCTTCCTACAGCTAAAACATGCATGGAAAACCCAGAGGACTGTACACCATGTGATCGGGAGATGTGTCTAAAATGCACCTCATTTATCCTAAAATGCACCTCATTTATCCTCTCCTGGTGCTCCTGTTCATCATTCTAGCTACGTTACTTAGAATCTCCCCCACTTAGAGAATCAGCACATTTAAACTTCTGTTTCACACATTTTGCAAATTGTGAGGAGGATGAACGGGAAGAGGGGGAACCAATGAGAGAATAGTTGTAGGGGTTTGGACGGGCACATGTCACTCTAATTTCACTCTAATTTCCCATTAAGAATAAGAATTAATAAAAGGCTCAGCTCACCTCGCCGGAACCAAAATAGGGCCTGAAGCAATCCTGCGGCTTTGAGGCCAGCTCACAAAAGAGCAACTTAAAAAATGGAGCTCAGGGTCACTGCAATTCACAAACCTGCAGAGTTATAAATGAAAACTAACGTCCAAAAATATGTTGAGGTAAGGCAAAGAAGAGGATCTGAATGCAAGACAGAATTGCAAGAAACAGATTTCAAGAGATAGATTGGACTCGTCTTTAAAGCATTTCAGCGGCACTGAAATGAATGAATGAATGAAATGAATGAAATGAATGAAATGAATGAAATGAAATGAATGAAAAGCGGCAGAATTTCGACAATGATGCAGTTGGCCCAAAAGGGAGTATGCGTTTTTTCCTGAATATATCCAGGAAAAAAACGCATACGCACTTTATGGGCAACCAAGCAATGCAAATGTGCACAACAAAGAAGTCTCATTTCCCACCGGTCAAAAGGGCCATACGAAAAATTTATAAAAACCAGAAATGCAGGACAGGCCATGGAGAACAGGGAGACTTTATATGCTGATGGACAGTGTGTGAACTGCTGAGAGCCACTCTGGAGAAGTGTATGATGGTTCCTAAATCATCTAAAAAACAGAGCTAAAATTTCTGTGGAAGATGAACAGGAATAGGGAGAACCAATGAGAGACTAGCTGGAGGTGTCTGGACGGGCAAATTTAACTCTCATTTCCCACCAGGAAGAGGAATTAACCAAAGGCTCAGCTTGCCATGCCAGAACCACACTAGGGCCTGAATCAATCTTGCGGTGTTGCAGTCAGCTCACAAAAAGAGTGTTGAAGAAAGGAGCTCAGGGGCACTGTCATTCACAAACCTGCAGAGTTATAAATGACAGCTATCGTCCAAAACTATATTGAAGTAAGGCTGCCAAGAGGACTTGAAAGCGGGGCAGAATTGCAGGAAACCGATTTCAGGAGGTAGACTGGAATTGCATGAAAAGCATAGGAAAAGAGGCAGAACGTCCACAATGATGCACTTGGCCAAAAAGGGCGTATGCGTTTTTTCCTGAATATATTCAGGAAAAAACGCATACGCCCTTTTTGGCCAACCAAGCAAGCTTGCAAAGGAAATCTGCACTACAATGAAGTCTCACTGCCCCCCGGGCAAAAGGGCCATCTGAAAAAAGTGTAAAATCCAGAAAGGCAGGACAGGCCATGGAGAACTGGGAGCCTTGTTATGCTGATGGGCGGGATGTAAATTGCCAACAGCCACTCTGGAGAAGTGTATGGTGTTTCCTGAAACATCTAAAAAACAAAGCAACAGAGCCTAGGGCACTTCGACTTATGCTCCTATAGCTTAGGGAAATTCAAATCAAAAAGACACAGCCACCCCAAAGTTTGGGACGGCTCTGTTTACAAGAACCTCGTTTATGGTACAAGTTCAATATCACAGAAAGCGAAAAATGAATAAAGAATTTGTGGTACTTACGTACAATGCAATATCACTCAGCAATGAAATCTATGTCATCAGGCCCATAGCAGCATAATGAGTGGACTCAGGTACGATGATTCTAAGAGAAATAAGTCACACAGAAAAAGAAATATCATAAGGTATCACTAATACACGGAATGTAAACTTGGCTACCCAGGAACTGAATTACAAAACAGAACAGGGTCTCAAATGTAGAAAACCAACTTATGCTTGCTTAAGGGGAAAGGTGAGTTGGGGTGCTGCATAAAACCAGAGATTGAAATTAGCACAGATACCGTTCCATAAGCCAAATATGTAATAGACAAGAGCTACTCCTTCCTCAACGAAGTGGACTCAACACCCCATATTAAACGCCTAAGAATATACCTGACTAGTAAGAATCTTAAAACCTATGGATTTACATGTCTCCGAAAGGGAATCAAGCATGTGTACAGCAGCATAAACGCAGCAGTGATAGGATTGGTGAGGTTCGGTGAGCAAATGCAGACCCTTTGAAGTCATATTGCATGGTACCCATTCCATGGGTCACAACTCTGCAGGTTTAAGGGATTCCTCCTTCAGCTAAAACATGCATGTGGAACCCAGAGTATGATCCACCGTGTGATCGGGAAACGTGTTCAAATGTGTCTCAGTTTTCGTCCCCTGGTACTCGGGTGCAACATTCCAGACGCTTTACTAACACTCTCCCCACTTGGAGAGTCAGTGCCTTTAACCTCCTGTTTGGCCCAGTTTGCAATTTCTGCGGGAAATGAACAGGAATAGGGAGAACCAATGAGAGACTAGCTGGAGGTGTCTGGACGGGCAAATTTAACTCTCATTTCCCACCAGGAAGAGGAATTAACCAAAGGCTCAGCTGGCCGTGCCGGACCACACTAGGGCCTGAAGCAATCCAGCAGTGTTGCGGCCAGCTCACAATAAAGAGAGCTGAAGAAAGGAGCTCAGGGGCACTGTCATTCACAAACCTGCAGAGTTATAAATGACAGCTATCGTCCAAAAATATATTGAAGTAAGGCTGCCAAGAGCACTTGAAAGCGGGGCAGAATTGCAGGACACCGATTTCAGGAGGTAGACTGGAATTGCATGAAAAGCATAGGAAAAGAGGCAGAACGTCCACAATGATGCACTTGGCCAAAAAGGGCATATGCGTTTTTTCCTGAATATATTCAGGAAAAAACGCATACGCCCTTTTTGGCCAACCAAGCAAGCTTGCAAAGGAAATCTGCACTACAATGAAGTCTCACTGCCCCCCGGGCAAAAGGGCCATCTGAAAAAAGTGTAAAATCCAGAAAGGCAGGACAGGCCATGGAGAACTGGGAGCCTTGTTATGCTGATGGGCGGGATGTAAATTGCCAACAGCCACTCTGGAGAAGTGTATGGTGTTTCCTGAAACATCTAAAAAACAAAGCAACAGAACCTAGGGCACTTCGACTTATGCTCCTATAGCTTAGGGAAATTCAAATCAAAAAGACACAGCCACCCCAAAGTTTGGGACGGCTCTGTTTACAAGAACCTCGTTTATTGTACAAGTTCAATATCACAGAAAGCAAAAAATGAATAAAGAATTTGTGGTACTTACGTACAATGCAATATCACTCAGCAATGAAATCTATGTCATCAGGCCCGTAGCAGCATAATGAGTGGACTCAGGTACGATGATTCTAAGAGAAATAAGTCACACAGAAAAAGAAATATCATAAGGTATCACTAATACACGGAATGTAAACTTGGCTACCCAGGAACTGAATTACAAAACAGAACAGGGTCTCAGATGTAGAAAACCAACTTATGCTTGCTTAAGGGGAAAGGTGAGTTGGGGTGCTGCATAAAACAAGAGATTGAAATTAGCACAGATACCGTTCCATAAGCCAAATATGTAATAGACAAGAGCTACTCCTTCCTCAACGAAGTGGACTCAACACCCCATATTAAACGCCTAAGAATATACCTGACTAGTAAGAATCTTAAAACCTATGGATTTACATGTCTCCAAAAGAGAATCAAGCGTGTGTACAGCAGCATAAACGCAGCAGTGATAGGATTAGTGAGGTTCGGTGAGCAAATGCAGACCCTTTGAAGTCATATTGCATGGTACCCATTCCATGGGTCTCAACTCTCCAGGTTTAAGGGATTCTTCCTTCAGCTAAAACATGCATGTGGAACCCAGAGTATGATCCACCGTGTGATCGGGAAACGTGTTCAAATATGTCTCAGTTTAAGTCCCCTGGTACTCGGGTGCAACATTCCAGACGCTTTACTAACACTCTCCCCACTTGGAGAGTCAGTGCCTTTAACCTCCTGTTTGGCCCAGTTTGCAATTTCTGCGGGAAATGAACAGGAATAGGGAGAACCAATGAGAGACTAGCTGGAGGTGTCTGGACGGGCAAATTTAACTCTCATTTCCCACCAGGAAGAGGAATTAACCAAAGGCTCAGCTTGCCGTGCCGGAACCACACTAGGGCCTGAAGCAATCTTGCGGTGTTGCGGCCAGCTCACAAGAAAGCGAGTTGCACAAAGGAGCTCAGGGGCACTGTCATTCACAAACCTGCAGAGTTATAAATGACAGCTATCGTCCAAAAATATATTGAAGTAAGGCTGCCAAGAGGACTTGAAAGCGGGGCAGAATTGCAGGAAACCGATTTCAGGAGGTAGACTGGAATTGCATGAAAAGCATAGGAAAAGAGGCAGAACGTCCACAATGATGCACTTGGCCAAAAAGGGCGTATGCGTTTTTTCCTGAATATATTCAGGAAAAAACGCATACGCCCTTTTTGGCCAACCAAGCAAGCTTGCAAAGGAAATCTGCACTACAATGAAGTCTCACTGCCCCCCGGGCAAAAGGGCCATCTGAAAAAAGTGTAAAATCCAGAAAGGCAGGACAGGCCATGGAGAACTGGGAGCCTTGTTATGCTGATGGGCGGGATGTAAATTGCCAACAGCCACTCTGGAGAAGTGTATGGTGTTTCCTGAAACATCTAAAAAACAAAGCAACAGAGCCTAGGGCACTTCCACTTATGCTCCTATAGCTTAGGGAAATTCAAATCAAAAAGACACAGCCACCCCAAAGTTTGGGACGGCTCTGTTTACAAGAACCTCGTTTATGGTACAAGTTCAATATCACAGAAAGCGAAAAATGAATAAAGAATTTGTGGTACTTACGTACAATGCAATATCACTCAGCAATGAAATCTATGTCATCAGGCCCGTAGCAGCATAATGAGTGGACTCAGGTACGATGATTCTAAGAGAAATAAGTCACACAGAAAAAGAAATATCATAAGGTATCACTAATACACGGAATGTAAACTTGGCTACCCAGGAACTGAATTACAAAACAGAACAGGGTCTCAAATGTAGAAAACCAACTTATGCTTGCTTAAGGGGAAAGGTGAGTTGGGGTGCTGCATAAAACCAGAGATTGAAATTAGCACAGATACCGTTCCATAAGCCAAATATGTAATAGACAAGAGCTACTCCTTCCTCAACGAAGTGGACTCAACACCCCATATTAAACGCCTAAGAATATACCTGACTAGTAAGAAGATTAAAACCTATAGATTTACAGGTCTCCAAAAGAGAATCAAGCGTGTGTACAGCAGCATAAACGCAGCAGTGATAGGAATAGTGAGGTTCGGTGAGCAAATGTAGACCCTTTGAAGTCATATTGCATGGTACCCATTCCATGGGTCTCAACTCTCCAGGTTTAAGGGATTCTTCCTTCAGCTAAAACATGCATGTGGAACCCAGAGTATGATCCACCGTGTGATCGGGAAACGTGTTCAAATATGTCTCAGTTTAAGTCCCCTGGTACTCGGTTGCAACATTCCAGACGCTTTACTAACACTCTCCCCTCTTGGAGAGTCAGTGCCTTTAACCTCCTGTTTGGCCAAGTTTGCAATTTCTGCGGGAAATGAACAGTTTGCAATTTCTGTGGGAAATGAACAGGTATAGGGAGAACCAATGATAGACTAGCTGGAGGTGTCTGGAGGGGCAAATTTAACTCTCATTTCCCACCAGGAAGAGGAATTAACCAAAGGCTCAGCTTGCCGTGCCGGAACCACACTAGGGCCTGAAGCAATCCTGCGGTGTTGCGGCCAGCTCACAAGAAAGCGAGTTGAACAAAGGAGCTCAGGGGCACTGTCATTCACAAACCTGCAGAGTTATAAATGACAGCTATCGTCCAAAAATATATTGAAGTAAGGCTGCCAAGAGGACTTGAAAGCGGGGCAGAATTACAGGAAACCGATTTCAGGAGGTAGACTGGAATTGCATGAAAAGCATAGGAAAAGAGGCAGAACGTCCACAATGATGCACTTGGCCAAAAAGGGCGTATGCGTTCTTTCCTGAATATATTCAGGAAAAAACCCATACGCCCTTTTTGGCCAAGCAAGCAAGCTTGCAAAGGAAATCTGCACTACAATGAAGTCTCACTGTCCCAGGGATCAAAAGGGCCATCTGAAAAAAGTGTAAAATCCAGAAAGGCAGGACAGGCCATGGAGAACTGGGAGCATTGTTATGCTGATGGGCGGGATGTAAATTGCCAACAGCCACTCTGGGGAAATGTATGGTGTTTCCTGAAACATCCAAAAAACAAAGCAAGAGAGCCTAGGGCACTTCCACTTATGGTCCAATAGCTTAGGGAAATTTAAATCATAAAGACATAGCCACCCCAAAGTTTGGGCCGGCTCTGTTTACAAGAACCTCGTTTACAGTACAGTTCAATATCGCAGAAAGTGAAAAATGGATAAAGAAGTTGTGGTACTTACGTACAATGCAATATCACTCAGCAATGAAATCTATGTCATCAGGCCCATAGCAGCATAATGAGTGGATTCAGGTACGATGATTCTAAGTGAAATAAGTCACACAGAAAAAGAAACATCATAAGATATCACTACTACACGGAATGCAAACTTGGCTACCCAGGAACTGAATTACAAAACAGAACAGGGTCTCAAATGTAGAAAACCAACTTATGCTTGCTTAAGGGGAAAGGTGAGTTGGGGTGCTGCATAAAACCAGAGATTGAAATTAGCACAGATACCATTCCATAAGCCAAATATGTAATAGACAAGAGCTACTCCTTGCTCAACGAAGTGGACTCAACACCCCATATTAAACGCCTAAGAATATACCTGACTAGTAAGAATCTTAAAACCTATGGATTTATATGTGTCTGAAAGAGAACGAATCTTGTGTACAGCGGCATAAACACAGCAGTGATAGGATTGGTGAGGTTCGGTGAGCAAATGCAGACCCTTTGAAGTCATATTGTATGGTACCCATTCCATGGGTCTCAACTCTCCAGGTTTAAGGGATTCTTCCTTCAGCTAAAACTTGCATGAGACATGCAGAGTATGATCCACCATGTGATCGGGAAACGTGTTCAAATGTGTCTCAATTTTCGTCCCTAGTACTCGGGTGCAACATTCCAGATGCTTTACTAACACTCTCCCCACTTGGAGTGTCAGTGCCTTTAACCTCCTGTTTGGCCCAGTTTGCAATTTCTGCGGGAAATGAACAGGAATAGGGAGAACCAATGAGAGACTAGCTGGAAGTGTCTGGACGGGCAAATTTAACTCTCATTTCCCACCAGGAAGAGGAATTAACCAAAGGCTCAACATGCCATGCCGGAACCACGCTAGGGCCTGAAGGTATCCTGCGGTGTTGCGGCCAGCTCACAAGAAAGAGAGTTGAAGAAAGGAGCTCAGGGGCACTGTCATTCACAAACCTGCAGAGTTATAAATGACAGCTATGGTCCAAAAATATATTGAAATAAGGCTGGCAAGAGGACTTGAATGTGGGGCAGAATTGCAGGAAACCGATTTCAAAAGGTACACGGGAGTCGCTCTTAAAACATAGGAAAAGAGACAGAACTTGGAAAATAATGCACTTGGCAAAAAATGGCATATATTTTTTATCCAGATCTCTCATAACTGAGGGCAGGAGATTAACGGCAGGCTCCAACTGCCACCTGAGGGCTCACGTTGCCAAGGCTACGTGAGCAAGCCAGGCAGGAGTTACCTCACAGCAGAGGTCCCACCTCACAGAAGGGTGAGAAACCCAGCCAACTTCAGACTCTCACCAGAGGGCCCACATCACCAAGGGGATGGGAACCAGGCAGGAGTGTCTTCACACCAGTGGGGCCACATCATCGAAAGGTGAGGTACTCAGCACATGTGTCCTCAAACCAGAGGACCCACATCACCAAAGGCCTCGGAGTGAGGCAGGCAGGAGTAGCCTCACAACACTGGGCTCTTAGAATAAAAAAGTGAGGAATCCAGCAGTTGGAACCTCCCAGCAGGCTGCCCAGTGCACCGAGGCTATGGGATCCAGGCCACAGTGAACTCACAGAAGAGGGCCCATGTCATGAAACTGAGCAACCCAGCCATTGGGACCTCAGAGCAGGAGGCCCACATCCCCATGGGGATGGAAATCTGGTAGGAGTGTCCTCGCACCACTGAGAACGTATCAGAAAATTTTGGGAGACCAGCAGTTAGGGCCTGACGCCAGAGGACCCTCATCACCAAGGGAAGGAGGCTCCCAGCAGGCTCCAACTGCCACCAGAGGGCTGACGTCACCAAGGCGATGTGTGCCAACCAGGCACGAATGACCTCACAGCAGAGGGCCCACCTCAGAGAAGTGTGACGAACCCAGTCAGGATCAGACTCGCACCAGAGGGCCCACATCAACAAGGGGATGGGAACCAGGCAGGAGTGTCCCCACACCAGTGGGACAACATCATCGAAAGGTGAGGATCCCAGCACATGTAGCCTCAAACCAGAGGAACCACATCGTCAAGGGGTTCAGAATTAGGCTGGCAGGACCGGCCTCACAACACAGGGTCCATAGAATATAAAAGTTGAGGAATCCAGCAGTTGGAACCTCCCAGCAAGTGGCCCAGAGCACCGAGGCTATGGGATCCAGGCCGCAGTGAACTCACAGCAGAGGGCCCACATCATGAACCTGTGAGCAGCCCAGCCATTGGGACCTCAGAACAGAAGGCCCACATCCCCATTGGGATGGGAACCTGGCAGGAGTGGCCTTGCACCACTTAGCACATATCAGAAAGTGTTAGGAGCCCAACAGTTAGGGCCTGACGCCAGGGGGCCCTCATAACTGAGGGGAGGAGACTCCCAGCAGGTTCCAACTGCCAACAGAGGGCCCACGTCTACAAGGTGGCATGCGCCAGCCAGGCAGTAGTGACCTCACCGCAGAGGGCCTATCTCACAGAAGGGTGAGGAACCGAGGCAGGATGAGATTCTCGCCAGAGGGCCCACAACACCAAGGGGATGGGAACCAGTCAGGACTGTCCTCCCACCAGTGGGGCCACATCATCGAAAGGTGAGGAACCCAGCACATGCGGCCTCAGATCAGAGGACATACATCACAAAGGGGATGGGAGTGAGGCAGGTAGGAGTAGCCTAAAAACAGAGGGCCCAAAGAATAAAAAAGGTGAGGAATCCAGCATTTGGAACCTCCCAGCAGGCGGCCGAGAGCACAGAAGCTATGGGATGCAGGCAGGAGTGAACTAACACCAGAGAGCCCACATCATGAAACTGTGAGCAACCCAGGCGTTGGGACCTCAGAGCAGAAAGCCCACATCCCCATGGGGATGGGAACCTGACAGGAGTGTCCTGGCATCACTGGGCTCACATCAGAAAACGTGGGGAGCCCAGCAGTTAGGGCCTGATGCTAGAGGGCCATCATCACCGAGAGCAGGATGCTCCCAGCAGGTTCCATGTGCCAACAGAGGGCCCACGTCACCAAGGTGATGTGTGCAAGTCAGGCAGGATTGACCTCACAGCAGAGGGCCTACCTCACAGAAGAGTAAGGAACCCAGCCAGGATAAGACTGTCACCAGAAGGCCCACATCACCAAGGGGATGGGAACCAGGCAGGAGTGTCCTCACACCAGTGGGGCCACATCATTGAAAGTTGCGGAACCCAGCACATGTGACCTCAAACCAGAGGACCCACATCACGAAGGGGTTGCGAGTGAGGCAAGCAGGAGGAACATCACAACACAGGACCCATAGAATACAAAAGTTGAGGAATCGAGCAGTTGGAACCTCCCAGCAGGCAGCCCAGAGCACAGAGGCTATGGCATCCAGGCCAGAGTGAACTAAGAGCAGAGAGCCCACATCATGAAACTGTGAACAACCCAGCCGTTGGGACCTCAGAGCAGAAGGCCCACATCCCAATGGGGATGTGAACCTGGATGGAGTGTCCTCGAACCACTGGGCGCACATCACAAAATGTGGGGAGCCCAGCAGTTAGGGCCTGACGCCAGAGGGCCCTCATCATCGAGGAGAGGAGGCTCCCAGCAGGCTCCAAGTGCCACCAGAGGGCTCATGTCCACAAGGCGAGGTGAGCAAGCCAGGCAGGAGTGACCTCAAAGCAGATGGCTAACCTCACAGAAGGGTGAGGAACCCAGCCAGGATCAGACTCTCAACAGAGGGCCCACATCACCAAGGGGATGGGAACCAGGCAGGAGTCTCCTAAGACCATTGGTCCCACATCATCGAAAGGTGAGGAACCCAGCACATGTGGCCTCAAACCAGACGACACACATCACGAAGGGGCTGGGAGTGAGGCAGGCAGGAGGATCCTCACAACAGAGGGCCTAAAAAATTAAAAAAGTGAGGAATCCAGCAGTTGGAACCTCCCAGCAGGCGGCCAAGAGCACAGAGGCTATGGGATCCAGGCCACAGTCAACTAACACCAGAGAGCCCACATCATGAAATTGTGATCAACCCAGCCGTTGGAACCTCAGAGCAGAAGGCCCACATCCCCATGGAGATGGGAACCTAAGAGGAGTGCCTGAGCATCACTGGGCTCACTAAGAAAAGTTGGGGAGCCCAGCAGTTAGGGCCTGACGTCAGAGGGCCCTCATCACAGAGGTGAGGAGGCTCCCAGCAGGGTCCAAGTGCCACCAGAGGGCTCATGTCAACAAGGCGAGGTGAGCAAGCCAGGCAAGAGTTACCTGATAGTAGAGGACCCACCTCACAGATGGGTGAGGAACCCAGCCAGGATCAGACTCTCACCAGAGGACCCACATCACAAAGGGGATGGGAACCAGTCAGGATTATCCTCACACCAGTGGGGCCTCATCATCTTAAGGTGAGGAACCCAGCACATGTGTCCTCAAACCAGAGGACCCACATCACCAAGGGCCTTGGAGTGAGGCAGGCAGGAGTAGCCTCACAACACAGGGCACATAATATAAAAAACGTGAGGATTCCAGCATTTAGACCTTCCAGCAGGCGGCTCAGAACACCGAGGCTATGGGATCCAGGCCGCAGTGAACTCACATCAGAGGGCCCACATCATAAAACTGTGAGCAACCCAGGCATTGGGACCTCAGCGCAGAAGGCCCACATCCCCATGGGAATGGGAACCTGGCTGGAGAGTCCTCGCACCACTGGGCGCACATCAGAAAATGTGGGGAGCCCACCATTTAGGGCCTGACGCCAGAGGGCCGTCATCACCGAGAGGAGGAGGCACCCTGCATGCTCCAACTGCCACCAGAGGGCTCACGTCTCCAAGGTGACGTGTGCCAGCCAGGCAGGAGTGACCTCACAGCAGAGGGCCTACCTCACAGAACGTTGAGGAACCCAGCCAGGATCAGACTCTCACCTGAGGGCCCACATCAGCAAGGGGATGGGAACCAGTCAGGACTGTCTTCCCTCCAGTGGGGCCACATCATCGAAAGGTTCGGAACCCAGCACATGTGGCCTCAAATCTGAGGACACGTATCACAAAGGGAATGGGAGTGAGGCAGGCAGGAGTAGCCTAAAAACAGAGGGCCCAAAGAATAAGAAAGGTGAGGAATCCAGCAGTTGGAACCTCCCAGCAGGCGACCGAGAGCACAGAAGTTATGGGATGCAGGCAGGAGTGAACTAACAGCAGAGAGCCCACATCATGGTACTGTGAGCAAGCCAGCCGTTTTGACCTCAGAGCAGAAGGCCCATATCCCCATGGGGATGGGAACATGGCAAGAGTGTCCTCACTCACTTGGCACACATCAGATAATGTGGGGAGCCCAGCAGTTAGGGCCTGATGCCAGAGGGCCCTCATCATCGAGGGGAGGAGGCTCCCAGCAGGCTCCAAGTGCCACCAGAGGGCTCATGTCCACAAGGCGACGTGTGCCAGACAGGCAGGAGTGACCTCACAGCAGAGGGCCCACCTCACAGATGGGTGAGGAACCCAGCCAGGATCAGACTCTCAACAGAGGGCCCACATCACCAAGGGGATGTGAACCAGGCAGGATTCTCCTAAGACCATTGGTCCCACATCATCGAAAGGTGAGGAACCCAGCACATGTGGCCTCAAACCAGAGGACACACATCACGAAGGGGCTGGGAGTGAGGCAGGCAGGAGGATCCTCACAATAGAGAGCCCAAAAAATTAAAAAAGTGAGGAATCCAGCAGTTGGAACCTCCCAGCAAGCGGCCAAGAGCACAGAGGCTATGGGATCCAGGCCTCTGTGAACTATCACCAGAGAGCCCACATCATGAAAATGTGAACAACCCAGCCGTTGGAACCTCAGAGCAGAAGGCCCACATCCCCATGGAGATGGGATCCTAAGAGGAGTGCCCAAGCATCATTGGGTTCACTAAGAAAAGTTGGTGAGCCCAGCAGT
Organism: Lagenorhynchus albirostris; assembly: GCF_949774975.1. NCBI lineage: Eukaryota > Metazoa > Chordata > Mammalia > Artiodactyla > Delphinidae > Lagenorhynchus > Lagenorhynchus albirostris. Next base: position 109,955,190 of record NC_083095.1, on the reverse strand, counting down.
TAGGGCCTGACCCAAGAGGGCCCTCATCACCGGTGGAAGGAGATTCCCAGCATGCTCCAACTGCCACCACACGGCTGACTTCACCAAGGCAATGTGTGCCAGCCATGCAGGAGTGACCTATCAGCAGAGGGTCTCCCTCACAGAAGGGTGAGGAACACAGCCAGGAACAGACTCTCACCAGGGGGTTCACATAACCACGTGGATGAGAACCAGGCAGGAGTGTCCTCACACTAGTGGGGCCACATCATCGAAAGGTGAGGAACCCAACAAAGGTGGCCACAAACCAGAGGACCCACATCACCAAGGGGTTGAGAGTGAGGTAGGTGTCTGGACGGGCATATTTAACACTCATTTCCCACCAGGAAGAGGAATTAACCAAAGGCTCAGCGTGCCATGCCAGAAGCAGATTAGGACCTGAAGCAGCCTTGCAGGTTTGCAGCCAGCTCACAAGAAATTGAGTTGAAGAAAGGAGCTCAGGGGCCCTGTAATTCACAAACCTGCAGAGTTATAAATGACAGATAACGTCCAAAAATATATTGAAGTAAGGCTGCGAAGAGGACTTGAAAGCGGGGCAGAATTGCAGGAAACCGATTTCAGGAGGTAGACTGGATTTGCATTTAAAGCATAGGAAAAGAGGCAGAACATCGACAATGATGCACTTGGCAAAAAAGGGCGTATGAGTTTGTTCCTGAATATATTCAGGAAAAAACACATACACCCTTTTTGGCAAACCAAGCAAGCTTGCAATGGAAATCCGAACTACTATGAAGTGTCACTTCCCCCCGGTCTAAAGGGCCATCTGAAAAAAGTGTAAAATCCAGAAAGGCAAGATAGGCCATGGGGAAAAAGGAGCCTTGTTATGCTGATGGGCGGGATGTAAATTGCCAACAGCCACTCTGGAGAAGTGTATGGTGTTTCCTGATACATCTCAAAAACAAAGCAACAGAGTCTAGGGCATTTCCACTTATGGTCCTATAGCTTAGGGAAATTAAAATCAAAAAGACACAGCCACCCCAAAATTTGGGACGGCTCTGTTTACCGGAACCTCTTCTACGGTACAAGTTAAATATCCCAGAGAACAAATAATTGATAAAGAAGTTGCGGTACTTACGTACAACAGAATACCACTCAGCAATGAAATCTGTGCCACCAGGCCTGTACCAGCATAATGAGTGGATTCAGATACGATGATTCTAAGTGAAATAAGTCACACAGAAAAAGAAACATCATAAGGTATCACTAATACACGGAATGTAAACTTGGCTACACATGAACTGAATTACAAAACAGAACAGGGTCTCAAGTTTAGAAAACCAACTTATGCTTGCTTAAGGGGAAAGGTGAGTTGGGGTGCTGCATAAAACCAGAGTTTGAAATTAGCACAGATAGCATTCCATAGGCCAAATATGTAATAGACAAGACCTACCCCTTGCTCAACGAAATGGACTCAACAATGAGGTATCACCTCACACCTGTTAGAATGGGCATCATCTGAAAATCTACAAACAACAAATGCTGGAAAGGGTGTGGAGAAAAGGAAGCATCTTCCACTATTGTTGGGAATATAAATTGATACAGTCACTATGGAGAACAATATGGAGTTTCTTAAGAAACTAATAATAGAATTACCATATGATACAGCAATCCCAGTACTGGACATATACCCAGACAAAACCATAAATCAAAAAGAGACATTCACCGCAATGTTCATTGCATCACTATTTACAATATCGAGGTAATGGAAGCAACCTAAATGCCCACAGACAGACGAATGCATAAAGATGTGGTACATATATAAAATGGAATATTACTAAGCCATGAAAGGAATGAAATTGGGTCATTTGTAGAGACGTCGATGGATCTAGAGACTGTCATACAGAGTGAAGTAAGTCAGAAAGAGAAAAACAAATCTTGTATATTCATGCATCTATGTGGAACCTTGAAAAACTGTACAGATTAACCGTTTTGCAAGGCATAAATAGAGCAACAGATGTAGACAACAAACGTATGGACAACAAGGGGGGAAAGCTCTTGGGGGGGTGGTGGTGGGAGGAGTTGAGAGATTGGGATTGGCATGTAAACATTTATATGTATAAAATAGATAACCAATAAGAACCTGCTGTATAAAAATATAAAATAAAATTCAAAATTAAAAAGAAATAAAATTTAAAAAATAAAACAAAAAAAACAATTATTCCCTTCACATACATGTATTTATATGAATAAATTATTTCCATGCTTATATCTGTAAATACGAAAAAGAGGAATAAAATCTACCTTGAACCAAAAATGAAAAAGAGAAAAAAAAAACAGAACCCACCAGTTACTCAGAGGAAAACCGTAGCAGGGCACTTGCTCCAGTTGTAAACAATTCTGAAGTTGGTCAGTGGTGGGGAATCGTCTCCCATTCAGCCAGCAGCCCCCACACAACAAGCGTCCTCATTGCAAAGCTGGGGCACCGTGCCGTGGCATCTGTGAGTAAACGTGAGCTGAGCCCCAGGCCAGTTGCTGCTGAACTGTTCCCACCCTTCCCAGGTAAAACACCTGAATATATACAAGGACTTGAAAGCCTAGAGGAAGGGCCATGGAGCCACACGAGTGACAGCATGCCAGCTGACTTGGTGCCTGCAGGCCAGCCAGGATGGTCCTGGCCCTGGGTGCTCTTCTGGAAGATTTCCATTTCCCTGCCTGAGATACCCGTCCTGTCCCTGCCCCCACTGCTTTTTTCCTTCCTCACCTCTGCCCAGGGAGAAATTCCAGCAGCAGGCATGGGTGACACATCCTCTTCTTTAGCAGGTGGCAGCCTGGCAACTGCTGCAGAAAGTCCAGCAGAGCCCCACTCACACTGGGCCACCCACAAAGCCGTGGCCTCTCACTCCCTCCCACCAGCCCAGCCCCGAGACTGCTGACAGGGCAGAGAAAATGGCGTCAGGCACAGCTGCAGGGGCTTTTGCTGCCTGGAGTGGTATTTATATTGATCTCAACCCAGGCACACCTGGGGAGGGCTGGCCGGCACGGTAAGCCTGCCCAGGTCAGCCAATCATCACCTCTCAGGGACTCACAGTTGCAGAAAATGGAACTTGCTGAACCGGCCAGGTCCAAGGAACAGGTGTGGGCTCCTGAGAGTCAGGATAGACAAGGGGCTGCAGCTTTGGCTTGTTTTCTAATCATTTTATCTGGCCCATGAGTGGGAGACAACTTCAAGAAAACCCTCTCCTAATGAGAGGAACCCAGGAGTCAGGGAGAGGAGGGGTGGGTGGTGGTTGGAGACAGAGGCCTGGTGCCCCGGGTGCAGTGGAGTCTCTGGAAGACCAGGTGGAGGGAGGCCACACAGAGTGATGCCCAGGGTCACAGACCTGTCGGAGCTGCTGTCTGTTAGTTCAAGTCCTGCTCTGAGGTGCTCTGTGTCAGCTCTGAGCGACAGGTGAGCTGGGGGTGCTCTTCAATGAGGGCTATGTGCACGGTTCCTGTGTGCCCAGCCCTGCCACGGTACCTGCAAGGGTAGCTCTGTATCCTGGGAGGGGCCTGACCACGAGAGCCCTGTGGGCTGGGTTGGGGGTGGGGTACCTGCCCAGGAGAGCTCCATATCCTGGGATTGGCCTGACCACGAGAGCCCCATGGGCTGCTGGGGACCTGGTAAACGATGTCAGGACAGTCAGTGAAGCCACCGAGGATATACCTCCAGTTGCTCCTGATTCCTACACCCTGCTGGTCATTCTACCAAACACCAGGACATGGTATTCTGTATTAGTCTTCAATGATGCCTTCTTTTGTATTCCATTAGTCCCAGAGTCACAAGAAATTTTGGCTTGTGAGTGGCAGGACTCAACATACAACTAAAACAATACTTCCGGGCCGTCTTGCCCCAAGGGCTCAAAAATTCCCACACCATCTTTGGGGAAAGCTTAGCTAAAGACCGAAAAGTTCTACCTCTGGAAAAGGAAACCCTCCTTCAATATGCAGACGACATTCTGATCGCCAGCCCTACTAAGGAGGCCTCTGAACTACCAAGCCAATAAAGGATAGAAGTTGTCCAAGAAAAAGCTCAAATATCACAGACTGCGGTGACCTGCCTGGGCTTCATTCTCACACAAGGTCAGAGAAGCCCATCCCAGGAAAGGGAAGAAACCATTTGCAGCCTTACCCCTTTCTAAAACTAGAAGACAGCTTAGGGGTTCCTGGGGAGGCCAGGGTTTGCTGCTTCTGGATCCCTAACTACAGTCTACTAGCTGGGCCTCTATATGAAACACTGAAAGGAAAAGATGATGATCCTTTTGAACAGAATCCAAAAGTGGCCTTTCAAGAATGGAAAGAGCAGTCAATTCAGACCCTTGCCCTGGAACTTCCTAATAGAGCTAAACCCTTTGACCTTTACATTCCTGGTGAAAGGTGAATCGCCATTGCAGAATTAGTGCAAAAACTGGGACCACTTGAAATGGAACAATGCAAGAATGCCATCCAAGTAGGATAAACTACAGTCACCAAGGGGCTTGGCCCACTGCCACATCTGGCCAAGATACTGGCGGTATCTAAAAACCTGGAAATCAGCAGCCCAAAAGGCCACCTCCCTCCTAAGGGAAAAGGACCCCACGTGGTGATCCTAATCACCAACCATGCCCTGAAGTTGCAGGGTTCGCTCCGTGGGCACACCGACCTCGAGTGAGGAGGCCCTCCAACTCCAACATCCAGAGAGATAACCGGGGGCAACAGGGCACCATGACGACTCGTGTGAACATCACTTGACCTGGAGTTTCTCTCATAAATCAACAATAGTGTGTCCCGAAGGAGTAGACTACTGCTTGCAGGACTTACTGCACCCGGAGGGGAGCTAATAATCTTGACGGGGGAACCGTATATCACACTGTCACCATAGAAAAGCCTACAGACACCGTGATGATGGTGGCCAATAAGACCGGCTGGACTCCTGTTTACTTCAAAAGGCTGTTGACTCAGTGGCCATCATGGTCCTTGATCACCACTGACCCTGGACTGTCTGGGAGTCGAGCGGGCAGGGCTCTGACACCTGGTGCTGTTTTTACGTTAATTCAGGGGCCTAATTGAAGAAAGAGCAGACTACTGGTCAGAGCATCTAGGCTGGCAGAAACGGTCAGCCTAAGGTGGCCGAACAAATGTGGGGCGGGGTGAAACCGGCCCCCACAGCGTCTCTGCACATCTCTTTCCTGGACCCTTAAAGGTCATTAGAATCTATAACACTTCCAATGCTGGTGCTCAGGCGGACGAGCAGGGAGGCAGGGGTCCTGGGGCCAATCAACGTCACCTGGAGGCTGCTGGGGAGAAGTTCTGACCCTCGTCCCCTGGTATGAGGGCTCCCAACTCAGCACTCAGCAGTTACAGAAGAAGGGTCTGCACCCTCAGCACTCCAAGAATGAGGAACGGGACAAAAGGCAGAGGAGGGGTTTGTCCCCAGCAAAGCCCATTAAAAATCCCTGGGAGATAAAAATAGAATCTGGGCAATAAAGTCAAGTCTGACCTTTTTGATCCTTTGTGCTTTGTCTAATTTCACGTGCTCCTAGGGTCCCGCATGCAGAGGTTCCACACCCGGCACTTCAGACCAGATTTCCTAGTGCAGAATGGCTGGGTCGACACCTCAGCTCCTGGGGCCCAGTGCAGACTCCGAGATATAGAGCCTGAGCTGCAGCCAACCCGGCCCTCGAGAGCTCCGCCCCCTCCCTCCCACTGACTCTGACAGGATCTCTACACAGCAGCCCAGCCCACAGCCCACGGGGTAGTGCATGCTCTCACCTCTCCATTCTCTGATCAAAATATAAAGTTTCCTTTGCTTGTGAACCAAACTCAGTCTCGATCTGTTGGCCCCAATGACACTGGGCAGGGGGACACTTGTTGGGGTCCACTCTGAAGGATCAGTAACAGAAATTGAGACTATTGTAACTTCAATGAACAGATGTGTGAGCCAAACTGTCGTTAACATAGAACAGTTTATAAGGCTCGGGTAAAATAAGATGTTTCTAACACTTCCATTTGATATTTCCATCACTTTATTATAAGCAAGTTCAGTGAAAAGGTTTGTCTTATTTGTCAGGTCAATATTAGAGAAATGAAGTGATTTCTTTCCAAGGATGTACATCTAATAATCTTGGTTAAAGCTTCAATCTTGTTTTAAATGCTTTTCCATTGAAAATGATACCTCTCTTTCAGCTCCCCCATTTCTGAGAAGTATAAAATCTTATAATTTATTATTACCAAAGGGGAAAGGTGGGAGGAGGGATAAATTAACAGTTTGGAATTAACACATACACACTGCTATGTATAAAATAGATCATCAACAAGGAACTACTGTATAGCACAGGGAACTACACTCAATATTTTGCAATAACCTATAAGGGGAAATAATCGGAAAAAGAATAGATATTTTTATTGACATCATCTATCAATGACAGTTAAAGTGTAACCTAAGGGAAGCTGGTGGTGAGTGCTTCTGACCCTGAAGACTTCAATCATCTAAAGTTTGGACTCTGCCTACTTCCCAAGGTCCTTAATGAACATATGTGTAGCCGTAGCTTAAAAAATTCCCCAGTTTGGGTTTCGGGGAGACACTGATTTTGAAAAAGCCCTGGTGTTCTCCTTAAATGAATGGGACTCTTCCTACTGCTAAAACATGTCTGTCACACCCAGAGGATGGTATACCGTCTGATCGGGAAGAGTTTGGAAAAGGCATCTCATCTCCTCATCTCCTGGTGCTTGGGTTCACCCCTCCAGCGTCTTTACTAACAGTCTCCCCACTTGGAGATGTCAGCACTGCCAACATCCTGTTGCGTACAGTTTGGAATTTGTCCAGTGGATGAAGCGGAAGGATGAGGAACAATGAGAGACAAGTCCTAGGTGTTCAGACAGGCACATGTCACTCTAATTTCCAATCAGGAAGACGAACTGACCAAAGGCTAGGGTTGCCCATGGAAACAGTATAGGGCTTGAGGAAATCCCACTGCTTTGTGGCCAGTTCCCATAAACACAAGTTGAACAATGGAACTCAGGGGCAGTAACATTCACAAAACTGCAGAGTTGAAAATATCTATCACTGAAAAATGTCTTGAGGAAAGTCAGAGAAAAGGATTGGTAAGCAAGGGAGAATGGCAGGAAAGGGATTTGAGGAGGTAGAAAGGACTCGCCATTAAGCACAAGAAAAAGGGCTGAACATTGCCAACATTGCAGTTGGCCAAAAAGGCTGTATGCGTTTTTTTTCTGTATATATTCAAGAAAAGGGCATACACTTTTTTAGCCAACCAAACAGGTGGGCACTGGAAATCAATACTACAAAAGATATCACTTCACATCAGTCAGAAGAGCCATCGTCATAAAGTGTAAACACCAGAAATGCAGGACAGGGCAAGGAGAAGAGGGAGCCCTGTGAGGCTTATAGTGGAAATGTATATTGCCAACGGCCATTCTGGAGAAGTGTATTGTGTTTACTAAAGCATCTAACAAATGAGCTACAGAGCATAGGGCACTTGCACTCATGGGCGTATATCTTGGGAAAAACAAAAATCGAGAGGACACAGGCACCCCAATGTTTACTGCCTCTCTGTTTAAAAGATCCTCGAATAGGATATAACTTAAATGTCTCTGGAGGGAAAAAATGGATAGAGATGTGGTACTTATGTAGAGTGGAATATTACTCAGCCTGGAAATCAATGAAATAGGGCCAGTTGTAACAACTCCGGAGGAGTTACGTATGATCATTCTAAGTGACATAATTCAAAAAGAAAAAGACACATATCATAAGATATCACTTAAAGGTGGAATCCAAAATGGCTACACATGAAATAAATTACAAAACAAAAACATAGTCAAATATGTAGAAAACATGCGTAAGGCTGCTAAACGGGAAAGGTGGGGAGGGGTGAGGCATCATCCAGGAGGTTGAAATTAGCAAAGATACCATTCCAAATACCAAACTGATAATCAACAAGGCCTACACGGTAGCTAAAAGAACTGCACTCAGCACACTCAAGTCACCGATAAGAATATCTATGACTGGTAAGAATCTGAAAAAGAATTTATTGATGTCTCTCTGTACGTGAATCAAGTGGATGTACAGCAGCAAGAAACAGAGCTTTGAAAATCAGCTGTAACCAATATAGTAATAAATTGAAAAAAATAAACGACAGAGAGACAGAGAAAACCTCTTACAACTTTTCCTCAGGGACGGTGATGCAACATGCATTGAACACATCTAGACCCACAGCAGGATGAGACATAAGGCTGGAAACTGTTCGTGCTAAGAGAAATGTGAGGTTGGGTGAGGAAATGCACACCCTTTAAAGTAATACTACCTGGTACCCATTCAATGGGTCCCAAATCTGCAGGTTCAAGGAATCTTCCTACAGCTAAAACATGCATGGAAAACCCAGAGGACTGTACACCATGTGATCGGGAGATGTGTCTAAAATGCACCTCATTTATCCTCTCCTGGTGCTCCTGTTCATCATTCCAGCCACGTTACTTAGAATCTCCCCACTTAGAGAATCAGCACATTTAAACTTCTGTTTCACACATTTTGCAAATTGTGAGGAGGATGAATGGGAAGAGGGGGAACCAATGAGAGAATAGTTGTAGGGGTTTGGACGGGCACATGTCACTCTAATTTCCCATTAAGAATAAGAATTAAAAGAAGGCTCAGCCTGCCTCGCCAGAGCCAAAATAGGGCCTGAAGCAATCCTGCGGCTTTGAGGCCAGCTCACAAAAGAGCAACTTAAAAAATGGAGCTCAGGGTCACTGCAATTCACAAACCTGCAGAGTTATAAATGAAAACTAACGTCCAAAAATATGTTGAGGTAAGGCAAAGAAGAGGATCTGAATGCAAGACAGAATTGCAAGAAACAGATTTCAAGAGATAGATTGGACTCGTCTTTAAAGCACATGAAAAGCGGCAGAATTTCGACAATGATGCAGTTGGCCCAAAAGGGAGTATGCGTTTTTTCCTGAATATATCCAGGAAAAAAACGCATACGCACTTTATGGGCAACCAAGCAATGCAAATGTGCACAACAAAGAAGTCTCATTTCCCACCGGTCAAAAGGGCCATACGAAAAATTTATAAAAACCAGAAATGCAGGACAGGCCATGGAGAACAGGGAGACTTTATATGCTGATGGACAGTGTGTGAACTGCTGAGAGCCACTCTGGAGAAGTGTATGATGGTTCCTAAATCATCTAAAAAACAGAGCTAAAATTTCTGTGGAAGATGAACAGGAATAGGGAGAACCAATGAGAGACTAGCTGGAGGTGTCTGGACGGGCAAATTTAACTCTCATTTCCCACCAGGAAGAGGAATTAACCAAAGGCTCAGCTGGCCGTGCCGGAACCACACTAGGGCCTGAAGCAGTCCTGCGGAGTTGCGGCCAGCTCACAAGAAAGAGAGTTGAAGAAAGGAGCTCAGGGGTACTGTCATTCACAAACCTGCAGAGTTATAAATGACAGCTATCGTCCAAAAATATATTGAAGTAAGGCTGCCAAGAGCACTTGAAAGCGGGGCAGAATTACAGGAAACCGATTTCAGGAGGTAGACTGGAATTGCATGAAAAGCATAGGAAAAGAGGCAGAACGTCCACAATGATGCACTTGGCCAAAAAGGGCGTATGCGTTTTTTCCTGAATATATTCAGGAAAAAACGCATACGCCCTTTTTGGCCAACCAAGCAAGCTTGCAAAGGAAATCTGCACTACAATGAAGTCTCACTGCCCCACGGGCAAAAGGGCCATCTGAAAAAGGTGTAAAATCCAGAAAGGCAGGACAGGCCATGGAGAACTGGGAGCCTTGTTATGCTGATGGGCGGGATGTAAATTGCCAACAGCCACTCTGGAGAAGTGTATGGTGTTTCCTGAAACATCTAAAAAACAAAGCAACAGAGCCTAGGGCACTTCCACTTATGCTCCTATAGCTTAGGGAAATTCAAATCAAAAAGACACAGCCACCCCAAAGTTTGGGACGGCTCTGTTTACAAGAACCTCGTTTATGGTACAAGTTCAATATCACAGAAAGCGAAAAATGAATAAAGAATTTGTGGTACTTACGTACAATGCAATATCACTCAGCAATGAAATCTATGTCATCAGGCCCGTAGCAGCATAATGAGTGGACTCAGGTACGATGATTCTAAGAGAAATAAGTCACACAGAAAAAGAAATATCATAAGGTATCACTAATACACGGAATGAAAACTTGGCTACCCAGGAACTGAATTACAAAACAGAACAGGGTCTCAAATGTAGAAAACCAACTTATGCTTGCTTAAGGGGAAAGGTGAGTTGGGGTGCTGCATAAAACAAGAGATTGAAATTAGCACAGATACCGTTCCATAAGCCAAATATGTAATAGACAAGAGCTACTCCTTGCTCAACGAAGTGGACTCTACACCCCATATTAAACGCCTAAAAATATACCTGAATAGTAAGAATCTTAAAACCTATGGATTTATATGTCTCCGAAAAGGAATCAAGCGTGTGTACAGCAGCATAAACGCAGCAGTGATAGGATTGGTGAGTTTCGGTGAGCAAATGCAGACCCTTTGAAGTCATATTGCATGGTACCCATTCCATGGGTCTCAACTCTCCAGGTTTAAGGGATTCTTCCTTCAGCTAAAACATGCATGTGGAACCCAGAGTATGATCCACCGTGTGATCGGGAAACGTGTTCAAATATGTCTCAGTTATCATCCCCTGGTACTCGGGTGCAACATTCCAGACGCTTTACTAACACTCTCCCCACTTGGAGAGTCAGTGCCTTTAACCTCCTGTTTGGCCCAGTTTGCAATTTCTGCGGGAAATGAACAGGAATAGGGAGAACCAATGAGAGACTAGCTGGAGGTGTCTGGACGGGCAAATTTAACTCTCATTTCCCACCAGGAAGAGGAATTAACCAAAGGCTCAGCTGGCCGTGCCGGAACCACACTAGGGCCTGAAGCAATCTTGCGGTGTTGCGGCCATCTCACAAGAAAGCGAGTTGAACAAAGGAGCTCAGGGGCACTGTCATTCACAAACCTGCAGAGTTATAAATGACAGCTATCGTCCAAAAATATATTGAAGTAAGGCTGCCAAGAGGACTTGAAAGCGGGGCAGAATTGCAGGAAACCGATTTCAGGAGGTAGACTGGAATTGCATGAAAAGCATAGGAAAAGAGGCAGAACGTCCACAATGATGCACTTGGCCAAAAAGGGCGTATGCGTTTTTTCCTGAATATATTCAGGAAAAAACGCATACGCCCTTTTTGGCCAACCAAGCAAGCTTGCAAAGGAAATCTGCACTACAATGAAGTCTCACTGCCCCCCGGGCAAAAGGGCCATCTGAAAAAAGTGTAAAATCCAGAAAGGCAGGACAGGCCATGGAGAACTGGGAGCCTTGTTATGCTGATGGGCGGGATGTAAATTGCCAACAGCCACTCTGGAGAAGTGTATGGTGTTTCCTGAAACATCTAAAAAACAAAGCAACAGAGCCTAGGGCACTTCCACTTATGCTCCTATAGCTTAGGGAAATTCAAATCAAAAAGACACAGCCACCCCAAAGTTTGGGACGGCTCTGTTTACAAGAACCTCGTTTATGGTACAAGTTCAATATCACAGAAAGCGAAAAATGAATAAAGAATTTGTGGTACTTACGTACAATGCAATATCACTCAGCAATGAAATCTATGTCATCAGGCCCGTAGCAGCATAATGAGTGGACTCAGGTACGATGATTCTAAGAGAAATAAGTCACACAGAAAAAGAAATATCATAAGGTATCACTAATACACGGAATGAAAACTTGGCTACCCAGGAACTGAATTACAAAACAGAACAGGGTCTCAAATGTAGAAAACCAACTTATGCTTGCTTAAGGGGAAAGGTGAGTTGGGGTGCTGCATAAAACAAGAGATTGAAATTAGCACAGATACCGTTCCATAAGCCAAATATGTAATAGACAAGAGCTACTCCTTGCTCAACGAAGTGGACTCTACACCCCATATTAAACGCCTAAAAATATACCTGAATAGTAAGAATCTTAAAACCTATGGATTTATATGTCTCCGAAAAGGAATCAAGCGTGTGTACAGCAGCATAAACGCAGCAGTGATAGGATTGGTGAGTTTCGGTGAGCAAATGCAGACCCTTTGAAGTCATATTGCATGGTACCCATTCCATGGGTCTCAACTCTCCAGGTTTAAGGGATTCTTCCTTCAGCTAAAACATGCATGTGGAACCCAGAGTATGATCCACCGTGTGATCGGGAAACGTGTTCAAATATGTCTCAGTTATCATCCCCTGGTACTCGGGTGCAACATTCCAGACGCTTTACTAACACTCTCCCCACTTGGAGAGTCAGTGCCTTTAACCTCCTGTTTGGCCCAGTTTGCAATTTCTGCGGGAAATGAACAGGAATAGGGAGAACCAATGAGAGACTAGCTGGAGGTGTCTGGACGGGCAAATTTAACTCTCATTTCCCACCAGGAAGAGGAATTAACCAAAGGCTCAGCTGGCCGTGCCGGAACCACACTAGGGCCTGAAGCAATCTTGCGGTGTTGCGGCCATCTCACAAGAAAGCGAGTTGAACAAAGGAGCTCAGGGGCACTGTCATTCACAAACCTGCAGAGTTATAAATGACAGCTATCGTCCAAAAATATATTGAAGTAAGGCTGCCAAGAGGACTTGAAAGCGGGGCAGAATTGCAGGAAACCGATTTCAGGAGGTAGACTGGAATTGCATGAAAAGCATAGGAAAAGAGGCAGAACGTCCACAATGATGCACTTGGCCAAAAAGGGCGTATGCGTTTTTTCCTGAATATATTCAGGAAAAAACGCATACGCCCTTTTTGGCCAACCAAGCAAGCTTGCAAAGGAAATCTGCACTACAATGAAGTCTCACTGCCCCCCGGGCAAAAGGGCCATCTGAAAAAAGTGTAAAATCCAGAAAGGCAGGACAGGCCATGGAGAACTGGGAGCCTTGTTATGCTGATGGGCGGGATGTAAATTGCCAACAGCCACTCTGGAGAAGTGTATGGTGTTTCCTGAAACATCTAAAAAACAAAGCAACAGAGCCTAGGGCACTTCCACTTATGCTCCTATAGCTTAGGGAAATTCAAATCAAAAAGACACAGCCACCCCAAAGTTTGGGACGGCTCTGTTTACAAGAACCTCGTTTATGGTACAAGTTCAATATCACAGAAAGCAAAAAATGAATAAAGAATTTGTGGTACTTACGTACAATGCAATATCACTCAGCAATGAAATCTATGTCATCAGGCCCGTAGCAGCATAATGAGTGGACTCAGGTACGATGATTCTAAGAGAAATAACTCACACAGAAAAAGAAATATCATAAGGTATCACTAATACACGGAATGAAAACTTGGCTACCCAGGAACTGAATTACAAAACAGAACAGGGTCTCAAATGTAGAAAACCAACTTATGCTTGCTTAAGGGGAAAGGTGAGTTGGGGTGCTGCATAAAACAAGAGATTGAAATTAGCACAGATACCGTTCCATAAGCCAAATATGTAATAGACAAGAGCTACTCCTTGCTCAACGAAGTGGACTCTACACCCCATATTAAACGCCTAAAAATATACCTGAATAGTAAGAATCTTAAAACTTATGGATTTATATGTCTCCGAAAAGGAATCAAGCGTGTGTACAGCAGCATAAACGCAGCAGTGATAGGATTGGTGAGGTTCGGTGAGCAAATGCAGACCCTTTGAAGTCATATTGCATGGTACCCATTCCATGGGTCTCAACTCTCCAGGTTTAAGGGATTCTTCCTTCAGCTAAAACATGCATGTGGAACCCAGAGTATGATCCACTGTGTGATCGGGAAACGTGTTCAAATATGTCTCAGTTATCATCCCCTGGTACTCGGGTGCAACATTCCAGACGCTTTACTAACACTCTCCCCACTTGGAGAGTCAGTGCCTTTAACCTCCTGTTTGGCCCAGTTTGCAATTTCTGCGGGAAATGAACAGGAATAGGGAGAACCAATGAGAGACTAGCTGGAGGTGTCTGGACGGGCAAATTTAACTCTCATTTCCCACCAGGAAGAGGAATTAACCAAAGGCTCAGCTGGCCGTGCCGGAACCACACTAGGGCCTGAAGCAATCTTGCGGTGTTGCGGCCATCTCACAAGAAAGCGAGTTGAACAAAGGAGCTCAGGGGCACTGTCATTCACAAACCTGCAGAGTTATAAATGACAGCTATCGTCCAAAAATATATTGAAGTAAGGCTGCCAAGAGGACTTGAAAGCGGGGCAGAATTGCAGGAAACCGATTTCAGGAGGTAGACTGGAATTGCATGAAAAGCATAGGAAAAGAGGCAGAACGTCCACAATGATGCACTTGGCCAAAAAGGGCGTATGCGTTTTTTCCTGAATATATTCAGGAAAAAACGCATACGCCCTTTTTGGCCAACCAAGCAAGCTTGCAAAGGAAATCTGCACTACAATGAAGTCTCACTGCCCCCCGGGCAAAAGGGCCATCTGAAAAAAGTGTAAAATCCAGAAAGGCAGGACAGGCCATGGAGAACTGGGAGCCTTGTTATGCTGATGGGCGGGATGTAAATTGCCAACAGCCACTCTGGAGAAGTGTATGGTGTTTCCTGAAACATCTAAAAAACAAAGCAACAGAGCCTAGGGCACTTCCACTTATGCTCCTATAGCTTAGGGAAATTCAAATCAAAAAGACACAGCCACCCCAAAGTTTGGGACGGCTCTGTTTACAAGAACCTCGTTTATGGTACAAGTTCAATATCACAGAAAGCGAAAAATGAATAAAGAATTTGTGGTACTTACGTACAATGCAATATCACTCAGCAATGAAATCTATGTCATCAGGCCCGTAGCAGCATAATGAGTGGACTCAGGTACGATGATTCTAAGAGAAATAAGTCACACAGAAAAAGAAATATCATAAGGTATCACTAATACACGGAATGAAAACTTGGCTACCCAGGAACTGAATTACAAAACAGAACAGGGTCTCAAATGTAGAAAACCAACTTATGCTTGCTTAAGGGGAAAGGTGAGTTGGGGTGCTGCATAAAACAAGAGATTGAAATTAGCACAGATACCGTTCCATAAGCCAAATATGTAATAGACAAGAGCTACTCCTTGCTCAACGAAGTGGACTCTACACCCCATATTAAACGCCTAAAAATATACCTGAATAGTAAGAATCTTAAAACTTATGGATTTATATGTCTCCGAAAAGGAATCAAGCGTGTGTACAGCAGCATAAACGCAGCAGTGATAGGATTGGTGAGGTTCGGTGAGCAAATGCAGACCCTTTGAAGTCATATTGCATGGTACCCATTCCATGGGTCTCAACTCTCCAGGTTTAAGGGATTCTTCCTTCAGCTAAAACATGCATGTGGAACCCAGAGTATGATCCACTGTGTGATCGGGAAACGTGTTCAAATATGTCTCAGTTATCATCCCCTGGTACTCGGGTGCAACATTCCAGACGCTTTACTAACACTCTCCCCACTTGGAGAGTCAGTGCCTTTAACCTCCTGTTTGGCCCAGTTTGCAATTTCTGCGGGAAATGAACAGGAATAGGGAGAACCAATGAGAGACTAGCTGGAGGTGTCTGGACGGGCAAATTTAACTCTCATTTCCCACCAGGAAGAGGAATTAACCAAAGGCTCAGCTGGCCGTGCCGGAACCACACTAGGGCCTGAAGCAATCTTGCGGTGTTGCGGCCATCTCACAAGAAAGCGAGTTGAACAAAGGAGCTCAGGGGCACTGTCATTCACAAACCTGCAGAGTTATAAATGACAGCTATCGTCCAAAAATATATTGAAGTAAGGCTGCCAAGAGGACTT